>NW_025728297.1:0-34632 GCF_021461385.2 Schistocerca piceifrons | reverse complement strand
CATATCCGTCTAAAATGAGTGACCTTTACTATGGAAACAAGTGGATATACTTTTTCGGACACGAGTTTCTCCTGTCCGATGCACTATTCCTCCTTTAACCGCCATCTCTCGATCCCTCACATTGACGAATTAACATAGAAATTAAGTCGCTATGAAATACTATCGGATCTATGACATCTCCTTCCTAAATTGAGTAACGTTTCTATGGAAACGATTGGGATATACTTTTGGGACACGAGTTTCTCTCCTGTCCGATGCGCTATTCCTTCTTTAACGCATCTCTCGATCCCTCACATTGACGAATTAAACACAAAAATTGCGTCGCTATGAAATACTATTAGTTCTATGACATCTCCTTCTAAATTGAGTAACGTTTCGATGGAAGCGACTGGATATACTTTTGGGACACGAGTTTCTCCTGTCCGATGCACTATTCCTCCTTTTAATGCATCTCTCGATCCCTCACATTGACGAATTAACATAGAAATTGCGTCGCTATGAAATACTATGGGTTCTATGACATCTCCTTCTAAATTGGAGTAACGTTTCAATGGAAACGACTGGATATACTTTTGGGACACGAGTTTCTCCTGCCCGATTGCACTATTCCTCCTTTAACGCATCTCTCGATCTCCCTCACATTGACGACTTAACACAGAAATTGCGTCGCTATAAAATACTATGGGTTCTATGACATCTGCTTCTAAATTGAGTAACGTTTCGATGGAAACGACTGGATTATACTTTTGGGACACGAGTTTCTCCTGTCCGATGCACTATTTCTCCTTTAACGCATCTCTCGATCCCCTCACATTGACGAATTAACATAGAAATTGCGTCACTATGAAACACTATGGGCTCTATGACATCTCCTTCTAAAATTGAGTAACGTTTCTATGGAAACGACTGGATATACTTTTGGGACACGAGTTTCTCCTGTCCGATGCACTATTCCTCCTTTAACGCATCTCTCGATCCCTCACATTGACGAATTAACACAGAAATTGCGTCGCTATGAAATACTATGGGTTTCTATGACATCTCATTCTAAATTGAGTAACGTTTCTATGGAAACGACCTGATATACTTTTGGGACACGAGTTTCTCCCTGTCCGATGCACTATTCCCCCTTTAACGCATCTCTCGATCCCTCGCGTTGACGAATTAACACAGAAATTGCGTCGCTATGAAATACTATGGGTTCTATGACATCTCATTCTAAATTGAGTAACGTTTCTATGGAAACGACCTGATATACTTTTCGGACACGAGTTTCTCCTGTCCGATGCACTATTCCCCCTTTAACGCATCTCTCGATCCCTCGCGTTGACGAATTAACACAGAAATTGCGTCGCTATGAATTACTATGGGTTCTATGACATATCCGTCTAAAATGAGTGACCTTACTATGGAAACGAGTGGATATACTTTTCGGACACGAGTTTCTCCTGTCCGATGCACTATTCCTCCTTTAACGCATCTCTAGATCCCTCACATTGACGAATTAACATAGAAATTAAGTCGCTATGAAATACTATCGGTTCTATGACATCTCCTTCTAAATTGAGTAACGTTTCTATGGAAACGACTGGATATACTTTTGGGACACGAGTTTCTCCTGTCCGATGCGCTATTCCTTCTTTAACGAATCTCTCGATCCCTCACATTGACGAATTAACACAAAAATTGCGTCGCTATGAAATACTATTAGTTCTATGACATCTCCTTCTAAATTGAGTAACGTTTCGATGGAAGCGACTGGATATACTTTTGGGACACGAGTTTCTCCTGTCCGATGCACTATTCCTCCTTTAATGCATCTCTCGATCCCTCACATTGACGAATTAACATAGAAATTGCGTCGCTATGAAATACTATGGGTTCTATGACATCTCCTTCTAAATTGAGTAACGTTTCAATGGAAACGACTGGATATACTTTTGGGACACGAGTTTCTCCTGCCCGATGCACTATTCCTCCTTTAACGCATCTCTCGATCCCTCACATTGACGACTTAACACAGAAATTGCGTCGCTATAAAAATACTATGGGTTCTATGACATCTGCTTCTAAATTGAGTACCGTTTCGATGGAAACGACTGGATATACTTTTGGGACACGAGTTTCTCCTGTCCGATGCACTATTTCTCCTTTAACGCATCTCTCGATCCCTCACATTGACGAATTAACATAGAAATTGCGTCACTATGAAATACTATGGGCTCTATGACATCTCCTTCTAAATTGAGTAACGTTTCTATGGAAACGACTGGATATACTTTTGGGACACGAGTTTCTCCTGTCCGATGCACTGTTCCTCCCTTTAACGCATCTCTCTCGATCCCTCACATTGACGAATTAACACAGAAATTGCGTCGCTATGAAATACTATGGGTTCTATGACATCTCATTCTAAATTGAGTAACGTTTCTATGGAAACGACCTGATATACTTTTGGGACACGAGTTTCTCCTGTCCGATGCACTATTCCCCCTTTAACGCATCTCTCGATCCCCTCGCGTTGACGAATTAACACAGAAATTGCGTCGCTATGAATTACTATGGGTTCTATGACATATCCGTCTAAAATGAGTGACCTTACTATGGAAACGAGTGGATATACTTTTCGGACACGAGTTTCTCCTGTCCGATGCACTATTCCTCCTTTTAACGCATCTCTCGATCCCTCACATTGACGAATTAACATAGAAATTAAGTCGCTATGAAAATACTATCGGTTCTATGACATCTCCTTCTAAATTGAGTAACGTTTCTATGGAAACGACTGGATATACTTTTTGGGACACGAGTTTCTCCTGTCCGATGCGCTATTCCTTCTTTAACGCATCTCTCGATCCCTCACATTGACGAATTAACACAAAAATTGCGTCGCTATGAAATACTATGGGTTCTATGACATCTCCTTCTAAATTGAGTAACGTTTCGATGGAAGCGACTGGATATACTTTTGGGACACGAGTTTCTCCTGTCCGATCCACTATTCCTCCTTTTAACGCATCTCTCGATCCCTCACATTGACGAATTAACATAGAAATTGCTGCTTCGCTATGAAATACTATGGGTTTCTATGAATCTCCTTGTAAATTGAGTAACGTTTCTATGGAAACGATTGGATATACTTTTGGGAACACGAGTTTCCCCTGTCCGATGCACTATTCCTCCTTTAACGCATCTCTCGATCCCTCACATTGACGAATTAACACAGAAATTGCGTCGCTATGAAATACTATGGGGTTCTATGACATCTCCTTCTAAATTGAGTAACGTTACTATGGAAACGAGTGGATATACTTTTCGGACACGAGTTTCTGCTGTCCGATGCACTATTCCTCCCCTAACGCATCTCTCGATACCTCACATTGACGAATTAACATAGAAATTGCGTCGGTATGAAATACTATGAGTTCTATGACATCTCCTTCTAAATTGAGTAACGTTTCTACTGAAACGACTGGATATACTTTTGGAACACGAGTATCTCCTGTCCGATGCACTATTCCTTCTTTAACGCATCTCTCGATCCCTCACATTGACGAATTAACACAGAAAATGGCGTCGCTATGAAATTACTATGGGTTCTATGACATCTCCTTCTAAATTGAGTAACGTTTCGATGGAAGCGACTGGATATACCTTCTGGGACAGGAATTTCTCCTGTCCGATCCACTATTCCTCCTTTTGTCGCATCTCTCGATCCCTCACATCGACGAATTAACATAGAAATTGCGTCGCAATGAAATATTATGGGTTTTATGACATCTCGTTCTAAATTGAGTAACGTTTCTATGGAAACGACTGGATATAAATTTGGGACAAGAATTTCTCCTGTGCGATGCACTATTCCTTCCTTCAACGCATCTCTCGATCCCTCACATTGACCAATTAACACAGAAATTGCGTCGCTATGAAATACTATGGGTTCTATGACATCTCCTTCTAAAATTGAGTAACCTTTCAATGGAAACGACTGGATATACTTTTGGGACACGAGTTTCTCCTGTCCGATGCACTATTCCTCCTTTAACGCATCTCTCGATCCCTCACACTGACGAATTAACACAGAAAATTGCGTCGCTATGAAATACTATGGGCTCTATGACATCTCCATCTAAATTAAGTAACGTTTCTATGGAAACGACTGGATATACTTTTGGGACACGAGTTTCTCCTGTCCGATGCACTATTCCCTCCTTTAACGCATCTCTCGATCCCTCAACAATTGACGAAATTAACACAGAAATTGGCGTCGCCATGATATACTATGGGTTCTATGACATCTCCTTCTAAATTTGAGTAACGTTTCTATGGAAACGAGTGGATATACTTTTGGGACACGGAGTTTCTCCTGTCCGATGCACTATTCCTCCTTTAACGCATCTCTCGATCCCTTCACATTGACAATTTAACACAGAAAATTGCGTCGCTATGAAATACTATGGGTTCTATGACATCTCCTTCTAAATTGAGTAACGTTTCTATGGAAACGAATGGATATACTTTTGGGACACGAGTTTCTCCTGTCCGATGCACTATTCCTCCTTTAACGCATCTCTCGATCCCTCACATTGACGAATTAACATAGAAATTGCGTCGCTATGAAATACTATGGTTTCTATGACTTCTCCCTCTACATTGAGTAACGTTTCTATGGAAACGACTGGATATACTTTTGGGAGACAACGACTTTCTCCTGTCCGATGCACTATTCCTCCTTAAACGCATCTCTCGATCCCTCACATTGACGAATTAACATAGAAATTGCGTCGATATGAAATACTATGGGTTCTATGACATCTCCTTCTAAATTGAGTAACGTCTCTATGGTAACGATTGGATATACTTTAGGGACACGAGTTTCCCCTGTCCGATGCACTATTCCTCCTTTAACGCATTTCTCGATCCCTCACATTGACGAATGAACACAGAAATTGCGTCGTTATGAAGTACAATGGGTTCTATGACATCTCCTTCTAAATTGAGTAACGTTTCTATGGAAACGACTGGATATACTTTTGGGACACGAGTTTCTCCTGTCCGATGCACTATTCCTCCTTTAACGCATCTCTCGATCCCTCACATTGACGAATTAACACAGAAATTGCGTCGCTATGAAATACTATGGGTTCAATGACATCTCATTCTAAATTGAGTAACGTTTCTATGGAAACGACATGATATACTTTTGGGACACGAGTTTCTCCTGTCCGATGCACTATTCCTCCTTTAACGCATCTCTCGATCCCTCACATTGACGAATTAACACAGAAATTGCGTCGCTATGAAATACTATGGGTTCTATGACATCTCCTTCTAAATTGAGTAACCTTACTATGGAAACGAGTGGATATACTTTTCGGACACGAGTTTCTCCTGTCCGATGCACTATTCCTCCTTTAACGCATCTCTCGATCCCTCACATTGACGAATTAACATAGAAATTGCGTCGCTATGAAATACTATGAGTTCTATGACATCTCCTTCTAAATTGAGTAACGTTTCTATGGAAACGACTGGATATACTTTTGGGACACGAGTTTCTCCTTTCCGATGCACTATTCCTTCTTTAACGCATCTCTCGATCCCTCACATTGACGAATTAACACAGAAATTGCGTCGCTATGAAATACTATGGGTTCTATGACATCTCCTTCTAAATTGAGTAACGTTTCGATGGAAGCGACTGGATATACTTTTGGGACACGAGTTTCTCCTGTCCGATCCACTATTCCTCCTTTAACGCATCTCTCGATCCCTCACATTGACGAATTAACATAGAAATTGCGTCGCTATGAAATACTATGGGTTCAATGACATCTCCTTCTAAATTCAGTAACGTTTCTATGGAAACGACTGGATATACTTTTGGGACACGAGTTTCTCCTGACCGATGCACTATTCCTCCTTTAACGCATCTCTCCATCCCTCACATTGACGAATTAACATAGAAATTGCGTCACTATGAAATACCATGGGCTCTATGACATCTCCTTCTAAATTGAGTAACGTTTTTATGGAAACGGATGGATATACTTTTGGGATACGAGTTTCTTCTGTCCGATGCACTATTCCTCCTTTAACGCATCTCTCGATCCCTCACATTGACGAATTAACATAGAAATTGCGTCGCTATGAAATACTATGTGTTCTATGAATCTCCTTGTAAATTGAGTAACGTTTCTATGGAAACGACTGGATATACTTTTGGGACACGAGTTTCCCCTGTCCGATGCACTATTCCTCCTTTAACGCATCTCTCGATCCCTCACATTGACGAATTAACACAGAAATTGCGTCGCTATGAAATACTATGGGTTCTATGACATCTCCTTCTAAATTGAGTAACGTTACTATGGAAACGAGTGGATATACTTTTCGGACACGAGTTTCTGCTGTCCGATGCACTATTCCTCCCCTAACGCATCTCTCGATACCTCACATTGACGAATTAACATAGAAATTGCGTCGGTATGAAATACTATGAGTTCTATGACATCTCCTTCTAAATTGAGTAACGTTTCTACTGAAACGACTGGATATACTTTTGGAACACGAGTATCTCCTGTCCGATGCACTATTCCTTCTTTAACGCATCTCTCGATCCCTCACATTGACGAATTAACACAGAAATGGCGTCGCTATGAAATACTATGGGTTCTATGACATCTCCTTCTAAATTGAGTAACGTTTCGATGGAAGCGACTAGATATACTTTTGGGACACGAATTTCTCCTGTCCGATCCACTATTCCTCCTTTGTCGCATCTCTCGATCCCTCACATCGACGAATTAACATAGAAATTGCGTCGCTATGAAATATTATGGGTTTTATGACATCTCGTTCTAAATTGAGTAACGTTTCTATGGAAACGACTGGATATACATTTGGGACAAGAATTTCTCCTGTGCGATGCACTATTCCTCCTTTAACGCATCTCTCGATCCCTCGCATTGACCAATTAACACAGAAATTGCGTCGCTATGAAATACTATGGGTTCTATGACATCTCCTTCTAAATTGAGTAACCTTTCTATGGAAACGACTGGATATACTTTTGGGACACGAGTTTCTCCTGTCCGATGCACTATTCCTCCTTTAACGCATCTCTCGATCCCTCACACTGACGAATTAACACAGAAATTGCGTCGCTATGAAATACTATGGGCTCTATGACATCTCCATCTAAATTAAGTAACGTTTCTATGGAAACGACTGGATATACTTTTGGGACACGAGTTTCTCCTATCCGATGCACTATTCCTCCTTTAACGCATCTCTCGATCCCTCACATTGACGAATTAACACAGAAATTGCGTCGCCATGATATACTATGGGTTCTATGACATCTCCTTCTAAATTGAGTAACGTTTCTATGGAAACGAGTGGATATACTTTTGGGACACGAGTTTCTCCTGTCCGATGCACTATTCCTCCTTTAACGCATCTCTCGATCTCTCACATTGACGAATTAACACAGAAATTGCGTCGCTATGAAATACTATGGGTTCTATGACATCTCCTTCTAAATTGAGTAACGTTTCTATGGAAACGACTGGATATACTTTTGGGACACGAGTTTCTCCTGTCCGATGCACTATTCCTCCTTTAACGCATCTCTCGATCCCTCACATTGACGAATTAACATAGAAATTGCGCCGCTATGAAATACTATGGTTTCTATGACTTCTCCTTCTACATTGAGTAACGTTTCTATGGAAACGACTGGATATACTTTTGGGACACGACTTTCTCCTGTCCGATGCACTATTCCTCCTTAACGCATCTCTCGATCCCTCACATTGACGAATTAACATAGAAATTGCGTCGATATGAAATACTATGGGTTCTATGACATCTCCTTCTAAATTGAGTAACGTCTCTATGGTAACGATTGGATATACTTTAGGGACACGAGTTTCTCCTGTCCGATGCACTATTCCTCCTTTAACGCATCTCTCGATCCCTCACATTGACGAATTAACACAGAAATTGCGTCGCTATGAAATACTATGGGTTCTATGACATCTCCTTCTAAATTGAGTAACCTTACTATGGAAACGAGTGGATATACTTTTCGGACACGAGTTTCTCCTGTCCGATGCACTATTCCTCCTTTAACGCATCTCTCGATCCCTCACATTGACGAATTAACATAGAAATTGCGTCGCTATGAAATACTATGAGTTCTATGACATCTCCTTCTAAATTGAGTAACGTTTCTATGGAAACGACTGGATATACTTTTGGGACACGAGTTTCTCCTTTCCGATGCACTATTCCTTCTTTAACGCATCTCTCGATCCCTCACATTGACGAATTAACACAGAAATTGCGTCGCTATGAAATACTATGGGTTCTATGACATCTCCTTCTAAATTGAGTAACGTTTCGATGGAAGCGACTGGATATACTTTTGGGACACGAGTTTCTCCTGTCCGATCCACTATTCCTCCTTTAACGCATCTCTCGATCCCTCACATTGACGAATTAACATAGAAATTGCGTCGCTATGAAATACTATGGGTTCAATGACATCTCCTTCTAAATTCAGTAACGTTTCTATGGAAACGACTGGATATACTTTTGGGACACGAGTTTCTCCTGTCCGATGCACTATTCCTCCTTTAACGCATCTCTCCATCCCTCACATTGACGAATTAACATAGAAATTGCGTCACTATGAAATACCATGGGCTCTATGACATCTCCTTCTAAATTGAGTAACGTTTTTATGGAAACGACTGGATATACTTTTGGGACACGAGTTTCTTCTGTCCGATGCACTATTCCTTCTTTAACGCATCTCTCGATCCCTCACATTGACGAATTAACACAGAGACTGCGTCGCTATGAAATACTATTAGTTCTATGACATCTCCTTCTAAATTGAGTAACGTTTCGATGGAAGCGACTGGATATACTTTTGGGACACGAGTTTCTCCTGGCCGATGCACTATTCCTCCATTAATGCATCTCTCGATCCCTCACATTGACGAATTAACATAGAAATTGCGTCGCTATGAAATACTATGGGTTCTATGACATCTCCTTCTAAATTGAGTAACGTTTCAATGGAAACGACTGGATATACTTTTGGGACACGAGTTTCTCCTGCCCGATGCACTATTCCTCCTTTAACGCATCTCTCGATCCCTCACATTGACGACTTAACACAGAAATTGCGTCGCTATGAAATACTATGGGTTCTATGACATCTCATTCTAAATTGAGTAACGTTTCTATGGAAACGACCTGATATACTTTTGGGACACGAGTTTCTCCTGTCCGATGCACTATTCCCCCTTTAACGCATCTCTCGATCCGTCGCGTTGACGAATTAACACAGAAATTGCGTCGCTATGAATTACTATGGGTTCTATGACATATCCGTCTAAAATGAGTGACCTTACTATGGAAACGAGTGGATATACTTTTCGGACACGAGTTTCTCCTGTCCGATGCACTATTCCTCCTTTAACGCGTCTCTCGATCCCTCACATTGACGAATTAACATAGAAATTGCGTCGCTATGAAATACTATCGGTTCTATGACATCTCCTTCTAAATTGAGTAACGTTTCTATGGAAACGACTGGATATACTTTTGGGACACGAGTTTCTCCTGTCCGATGCGCTATTCCTTCTTTAACGCATCTCTCGATCCCTCACATTGACGAATTAACACAAAAATTGCGTCGCTATGAAATACTATGGGTTCTATGACATCTCCTTCTAAATTGAGTAACGTTTCGATGGAAGCGATTGGATATACTTTTGGGACACGAGTTTCTCCTGTCCGATCCACTATTCCTCCTTTAACGCATCTCTCGATCCCTCACATTGACGAATTAACATAGAAATTGCGTCGCTATGAAATACTATGGGTTCTATGACATCTCGTTCTAAATTGAGTAACGTTTCTATGGAAACGACTGGATATACTTTTGGGACAAGAATTTCTCCTGTGCGATGCACTATTCCTCCTTTAACGCATCTCTCGATCCCTCACATTGACCAATTAACACAGAAATTGCGTCGCTATGAAATACTATGGGTTCTATGACATCTCCTTCTAAATTGAGTAACGTTTCTATGGAAACGACTGGATATACTTTTGGGACACGAGATTCTCCTGTCCGATGCACTATTCCTCCTTTAACGCATCTCTCGATCCATCACACTGACGAATTAACACAGAAATTGCGTCGCTATGAAATACTATGGGCTCTATGACATCTCCATCTAAATTAAGTAACGTTTCTATGGAAACGACTGGATATACTTTTGGGACACAAGTTTCTCCTGTCCGATGCACTATTCCTCCTTTAACGCATCTCTCGATCCCTCACATTGACGAATTAACACAGAAATTGCGTCGCCATGAAATACTAAGGGTTCGATGACATCTCCTTCTAAATTGAGTAACGTTTCTATGGAAACGAGTGGGTATACTTTTGGGACACGAGTTTCTCCTGTCCGATGCACTATTCCTCCTTTTACGCATCTCTCGATCCCTCACATTGACGAATTAACATAGAAATTGCGACGCTATGAAATACTATGGGTTCTATGACATCTCCTTCTAAATTGAGTAACGTTTCTATGGAAACGACTGGATATACTTTAGGGACACGAGTTTCTCCTGTCCGATGCACTATTCCTCCTTTAACGCATTTCTCGATCCCTCACATTGACGAATTAACACAGAAATTGCGTCGCTATGAAGTACAATGGGTTCTATGACATCTCCTTCTAAATTGATTAACGTTTCTATGGAAACGACTGGATATACTTTTGGGACACGAGTTTCTCCTGTCCGATGCACTATTCCTCCTTTAACGCATCTCTCGATCCCTCACATTGACGAATTAACATAGAAATTGCGTCGCTATGAAATACTATGAGTTCTATGACATCACCTTCTAAATTGAGTAACGTTTCTATGGAAACGACTGGATATACTTTTGGGACACGAGTTTCTCCTGTCCGATGCACTATTCCTTCTTTAACGCATCTCTCGATCCCTCACATTGAAGAATTAACACAGAAATTGCGTCGCTATGAAATACTATGGGCTCTATGACATCTCCTTCTAAATTGAGTAACGATTCGATGGAAGCGACTGGATATACTTTTGGGACACGAGTTTCTCCTGTCCGATCCACTATTCCTCCTTTAACGCATCTCTCGATCCCTCACATTGACGAATTAACATAGAAATTGCGTCGCTATGAAATACTATGGGTTCTATGACATCTCCTTCTAAATTGAGTAACGTTTCTATGGAAACGACTGGATATACTTTTGGGACACGAGTTTCTCCTGTCCGATGCACTATTCCTCCTTTAACGCATCTCTCCATCCCTCACATTGACGAATTAACATAGAAATTGCGTCACTATGAAATACCATGGGCTCTATGACATCTCCTTCTAAATTGAGTAACGTTTCTATGGAAACGACTGGATATACTTTTGGGACACGAGTTTCTCCTGTCCGATGCACTATTCCTTCTTTAACGCATCTCTCGATCCCTCACATTGACGAATTAACACAGAGATTGCGTCGCTATGAAATGCTATGGGTTCTATGACATCTCCTTCTAAATTGAGTAACGTTTCGATGGAAGCGACTGGATATACTTTTGGGACACGAGTTTCTCCTGTCCGATGCACTATTCCTCCTTTAACGCATCTCTCGATCCCTCACATTGACGAATTAACATAGAAAGTGCGTCGCTTTAAACTACTATGTGTTCTATGACATCTCCTTCTAAATTGAGTAACGTTTCTATGGAAACGACTGGATATACTTTTGGGACACGAGTTTCTCCTGCCCGATGCACTATTCCTCCTTTAACGCATCTCTCGATCCCTCACATTGACGAATTAACACAGAAATTGCGTCGCTATAATATACTATGGGTTCTATGACATCTCCTTCTAAATTGAGTAACGTTTCGATGGAAACGACTGGATATACTTTTCGGACACGAGTTTCTCCTGTCCGATCCACTATTCCTACTTTAACTTATCTCTCGATCCCTCACATTGACGAATTAACATAGAAATTGCGTCGCTATGAAATACTATGGGTTCTATGACATCTCCTTCTAAATTGAGTAACGTTTCTATGGTAACGATTGGATATACTTTTGGGACACGAGTTTCTCCTGTCCGATGCACTATTCCTCCTTTAACGCATTTCTCGATCCCTCACATTGACGAATTAACACAGAAATTGCGTCGCTATGAAATACAATGGGTTCTATGACATCTCCTTCGAAATTGAGTAACGTTTCTATGGAAACGACTGGATATACTTTTGGGACACGAGTTTCTCCTGTCCGATGCACTATTCCTCCTTTAACGCATCTCTCGATCCCTCACATTGACGAATTAAAATAGAAATTGCGTCACTATGAAATACTATGGGCTCTATGACATCTCCTTCTAAATTGAGTAACGTTTCTATGGAAACGACTGGATATACTTTTGGGACACGAGTTTCTCCTGTACGATGCGCTATTCCTTCTTTAACGCATCTCTCGATCCCTCACATTGACGAATTAACACAGAAATGGCGTCGCTATGAAATACTATGGGTTCTATGACATCTCCTTCTAAATTGAGTAACGTTTCGATGAAAGCGACTGGATATACTTTTGGGACACGAGTTTCTCCTGTCCGATCCACTATTCCTCCTTTAACGCATCTCTCGATCCCTCACATTGACGAATTAACATAGAAATTGCGTCGCTATGAAATACTATGGGTTCTATGACATCTCCTTCTAAATTGAGTAACCTTACTATGGAAACGAGTGGATATACTTTCCGGACACGAGTTTCTCTTGTCCGATGCACTATTCCTCCTTTAACGCATCTCTCGATCCCTCACATTGACGAATTAACATAGAAATTGCGTCGCTATGAAATACTATGAGTTCTATGACATCTCCTTCTAAATTGAGTAACGTTTCTATGGAAACGACTGGATATACTTTTGGGACACGAGTTTCTCCTTTCCGATGCACTATTCCTTCTTTAACGCATCTCTCGATCCCTCACATTGACGAATTAACACAGAAATTGCGTCGCTATGAAATACTATGGGTTCTATGACATCACCTTCTAAATTGAGTAACGTTTCGATGGAAGCGACTGGATATACTTTTGGGACACGAGTTTCTCCTGTCCGATCCACTATTCCTCCTTTAACGCATCTCTCGATCCCTCACATTGACGAATTAACATAGAAATTGCGTCGCTATGAAATACTATGGGTTCAATGACATCTCCTTCTAAATTCAGTAACGTTTCTATGGAAACGACTGGATATACTTTTGGGACACGAGTTTCTCCTGTCCGATGCACTATTCCTCCTTTAACGCATCTCTCCATCCCTCACATTGACGAATTAACATAGAAATTGCGTCACTATGAAATACCGTGGGCTCTTTGACATCTCCTTCTAAATTGAGTAACGTTTTTATGGAAACGACTGGATATACTTTTGGGACACGAGTTTCTTCTGTCCGATGCACTATTCCTTCTTTAACGCATCTCTCGATCCCTCACATTGACGAATTAACACAGAGACTGCGTCGCTATGAAATACTATTAGTTCTATGACATCTCCTTCTAAATTGAGTAACGTTTCGATGGAAGCGACTGGATATACTTTTGGGACACGAGTTTCTCCTGTCCGATGCACTATTCCTCCTTTAATGCATCTCTCGATCCCTCACATTGACGAATTAACATAGAAATTGCGTCGCTATGAAATACTATGGGTTCTATGACATCTCCTTCTAAATTGAGTAACGTTTCAATGGAAACGACTGGATATACTTTTGGGACACGAGTTTCTCCTGCCCGATGCACTATTCCTCCTTTAACGCATCTCTCGATCCCTCACATTGACGACTTAACACAGAAATTGCGTCGCTATAAGATACTATGGGTTCTATGACATCTGCTTCTAAATTGAGTAACGTTTCGATGGAAACGACTGGATATACTTTTGGGACACGAGTTTCTCCTGTCCGATGCACTATTCCTCCTTTAACGCATCTCTCGATCCCTCACATTGACGAATTAACATAGAAATTGCGTCACTATGAAATACTATGGGCTCTATGACATCTCCTTCTAAATTGAGTAACGTTTCTATGGAAACGACTGGATATACTTTTGGGACACGAGTTTCTCCTGTCCGATGCACTATTCCTCCTTTAACGCATCTCTCGATCCCTCACATTGACGAATTAACACAGAAATTGCGTCGCTATGAAATACTATGGGTTCTATGACATCTCATTTTAAATTGAGTAACGTTTCTATGGAAACGACCTGATATACTTTTGGGACACGAGTTTCTCCTGTCCGATGCACTATTCCCCCTTTAACGCATCTCTCGATCCCT
Organism: Schistocerca piceifrons; assembly: GCF_021461385.2. Lineage (NCBI taxonomy): Eukaryota > Metazoa > Arthropoda > Insecta > Orthoptera > Acrididae > Schistocerca > Schistocerca piceifrons. The sequence goes on along the minus strand of NW_025728297.1, from coordinate 20,189 downwards.
CGCGTTGACGAATTAACACAGAAATTGCGTCGCTATGAAATACTATGGGTTCTATGACATATCCGTCTAAAATGAGTGACCTTACTATGGAAACGAGTGGATATACTTTTCGGACACGAGTTTCTCCTGTCCGATGCACTATTCCTCCTTTAACGCATCTCTCGATCCCTCACATTGACGAATTAACATAGAAATTGCGTCGCTATGAAATACTATCGGTTCTATGACATCTCCTTCTAATATGAGTAACGTTTCTATGGAAACGACTGGATATACTTTTGGGACACGAGTTTCTCCTGTCCGATGCGCTATTCCTTCTTTAACGCATCTCTCGATCCCTCACATTGACGAATTAACACAAAAATTGCGTCGCTATGAAATACTATGGGTTCTATGACATCTCCTTCTACATTGAGTAACGTTTCGATGGAAGCGACTGGATATACTTTTGGGACACGAGTTTCTCCTGTCCGATCCACTATTCCTCCTTTAACGCATCTCTCGATCCCTCACATTGACGAATTAACATAGAAATTGCGTCGCTATGAAATACTATGGGTTCTATGACATCTCGTTCTAAATTGAGTAACGTTTCTATGGAAACGACTGGATATACTTTTGGGACAAGAATTTCTCCTGTGCGATGCACTATTCCTCCTTTAACGCATCTCTCGATCCCTCACATTGACCAATTAACACAGAAATTGCGTCACTATGAAATACTATGGGTTCTATGACATCTCCTTCTAAATTGAGTAACGTTTCTATGGAAACGACTGGATATACTTTTGGGACACGAGATTCTCCTGTCCGATGCACTATTCCTCCTTTAACGCATCTCTCCATCCCTCACATTGACGAATTAACATAGAAATTGCGTCACTATGAAATACCATGGGCTCTATGACATCTCCTTCTAAATTGAGTAACGTTTCTATGGAAACGACTGGATATACTTTTGGGACACGAGTTTCTCCTGTCCGATGCACTATTCCTTCTTTAACGCATCTCTCGATCCCTCACATTGACGAATTAACACAGAGATTGCGTCGCTATGAAATGCTATGGGTTCTATGACATCTCCTTCTAAATTGAGTAACGTTTCGATGGAAGCGACTGGATATACTTTTGGGACACGAGTTTCTCCTGTCCGATGCACTATTCCTCCTTTAACGCATCTCTCGATCCCTCACATTGACGAATTAACATAGAAAGTGCGTCGCTTTAAACTACTATGTGTTCTATGACATCTCCTTCTAAATTGAGTAACGTTTCTATGGAAACGACTGGATATACTTTTGGGACACGAGTTTCTCCTGCCCGATGCACTATTCCTCCTTTAACGCATCTCTCGATCCCTCACATTGACGAATTAACACAGAAATTGCGTCGCTATAATATACTATGGGTTCTATGACATCTCCTTCTAAATTGAGTAACGTTTCGATGGAAACGACTGGATATACTTTTCGGACACGAGTTTCTCCTGTCCGATCCACTATTCCTACTTTAACTTATCTCTCGATCCCTCACATTGACGAATTAACATAGAAATTGCGTCGCTATGAAATACTATGGGTTCTATGACATCTCCTTCTAAATTGAGTAACGTTTCTATGGTAACGATTGGATATACTTTTGGGACACGAGTTTCTCCGGTCCGATGCACTATTCCTCCTTTAACGCATTTCTCGATCCCTCACATTGACGAATTAACACAGAAATTGCGTCGCTATGAAATACAATGGGTTCTATGACATCTCCTTCGAAATTGAGTAACGTTTCTATGGAAACGACTGGATATACTTTTGGGACACGAGTTTCTCCTGTCCGATGCACTATTCCTCCTTTAACGCATCTCTCGATCCCTCACATTGACGAATTAAAATAGAAATTGCGTCACTATGAAATACTATGGGCTCTATGACATCTCCTTCTAAATTGAGTAACGTTTCTATGGAAACGACTGGATATACTTTTGGGACACGAGTTTCTCCTGTACGATGCGCTATTCCTTCTTTAACGCATCTCTCGATCCCTCACATTGACGAATTAACACAGAAATGGCGTCGCTATGAAATACTATGGGTTCTATGACATCTCCTTCTAAATTGAGTAACGTTTCGATGAAAGCGACTGGATATACTTTTGGGACACGAGTTTCTCCTGTCCGATCCACTATTCCTCCTTTAACGCATCTCTCGATCCCTCACATTGACGAATTAACATAGAAATTGCGTCGCTATGAAATACTATGGGTTCTATGACATCTCCTTCTAAATTGAGTAACCTTACTATGGAAACGAGTGGATATACTTTCCGGACACGAGTTTCTCCTGTCCGATGCACTATTCCTCCTTTAACGCATCTCTCGATCCCTCACATTGACGAATTAACATAGAAATTGCGTCGCTATGAAATACTATGAGTTCTATGACATCTCCTTCTAAATTGAGTAACGTTTCTATGGAAACGACTGGATATACTTTTGGGACACGAGTTTCTCCTTTCCGATGCACTATTCCTTCTTTAACGCATCTCTCGATCCCTCACATTGACGAATTAACACAGAAATTGCGTCGCTATGAAATACTATGGGTTCTATGACATCACCTTCTAAATTGAGTAACGTTTCGATGGAAGCGACTGGATATACTTTTGGGACACGAGTTTCTCCTGTCCGATCCACTATTCCTCCTTTAACGCATCTCTCGATCCCTCACATTGACGAATTAACATAGAAATTGCGTCGCTATGAAATACTATGGGTTCAATGACATCTCCTTCTAAATTCAGTAACGTTTCTATGGAAACGACTGGATATACTTTTGGGACACGAGTTTCTCCTGTCCGATGCACTATTCCTCCTTTAACGCATCTCTCCATCCCTCACATTGACGAATTAACATAGAAATTGCGTCACTATGAAATACCATGGGCTCTTTGACATCTCCTTCTAAATTGAGTAACGTTTTTATGGAAACGACTGGATATACTTTTGGGACACGAGTTTCTTCTGTCCGATGCACTATTCCTTCTTTAACGCATCTCTCGATCCCTCACATTGACGAATTAACACAGAGACTGCGTCGCTATGAAATACTATTAGTTCTATGACATCTCCTTCTAAATTGAGTAACGTTTCGATGGAAGCGACTGGATATACTTTTGGGACACGAGTTTCTCCTGTCCGATGCACTATTCCTCCTTTAATGCATCTCTCGATCCCTCACATTGACGAATTAACATAGAAATTGCGTCGCTATGAAATACTATGGGTTCTATGACATCTCCTTCTAAATTGAGTAACGTTTCAATGGAAACGACTGGATATACTTTTGGGACACGAGTTTCTCCTGCCCGATGCACTATTCCTCCTTTAACGCATCTCTCGATCCCTCACATTGACGACTTAACACAGAAATTGCGTCGCTATAAGATACTATGGGTTCTATGACATCTGCTTCTAAATTGAGTAACGTTTCGATGGAAACGACTGGATATACTTTTGGGACACGAGTTTCTCCTGTCCGATGCACTATTCCTCCTTTAACGCATCTCTCGATCCCTCACATTGACGAATTAACATAGAAATTGCGTCACTATGAAATACTATGGGCTCTATGACATCTCCTTCTAAATTGAGTAACGTTTCTATGGAAACGACTGGATATACTTTTGGGACACGAGTTTCTCCTGTCCGATGCACTATTCCTCCTTTAACGCATCTCTCGATCCCTCACATTGACGAATTAACACAGAAATTGCGTCGCTATGAAATACTATGGGTTCTATGACATCTCATTTTAAATTGAGTAACGTTTCTATGGAAACGACCTGATATACTTTTGGGACACGAGTTTCTCCTGTCCGATGCACTATTCCCCCTTTAACGCATCTCTCGATCCCTCGCGTTGACGAATTAACACAGAAATTGCGTCGCTATGAAATACTATGGGTTCTATGACATATCCGTCTAAAATGAGTGACCTTACTATGGAAACGAGTGGATATACTTTTCGGACACGAGTTTCTCCTGTCCGATGCACTATTCCTCCTTTAACGCATCTCTCGATCCCTCACATTGACGAATTAACATAGAAATTGCGTCGCTATGAAATACTATCGGTTCTATGACATCTCCTTCTAATATGAGTAACGTTTCTATGGAAACGACTGGATATACTTTTGGGACACGAGTTTCTCCTGTCCGATGCGCTATTCCTTCTTTAACGCATCTCTCGATCCCTCACATTGACGAATTAACACAAAAATTGCGTCGCTATGAAATACTATGGGTTCTATGACATCTCCTTCTAAATTGAGTAACGTTTCGATGGAAGCGACTGGATATACTTTTGGGACACGAGTTTCTCCTGTCCGATCCACTATTCCTCCTTTAACGCATCTCTCGATCCCTCACATTGACGAATTAACATAGAAATTGCGTCGCTATGAAATACTATGTGTTCTATGACATCTCGTTCTAAATTGAGTAACGTTTCTATGGAAACGACTGGATATACTTTTGGGACAAGAATTTCTCCTGTGCGATGCACTATTCCTCCTTTAACGCATCTCTCGATCCCTCACATTGACCAATTAACACAGAAATTGCGTCACTATGAAATACTATGGGTTCTATGACATCTCCTTCTAAATTGAGTAACGTTTCTATGGAAACGACTGGATATACTTTTGGGACACGAGATTCTCCTGTCCGATGCACTATTCCTCCTTTAACGCATCTCTCGATCCCTCACATTGACGAATTAACATAGAAATTGCGTCGCTATGAAATACTATGAGTTCTATGACATCTCCTTCTAAATTGAGTAACGTTTCTGTGGAAACGACTGGATATACTTTTGGGACACGAGTTTCTCCTTTCCGATGCACTATTCCTTCTTTAACGCATCTCTCGATCCCTCACATTGACGAATTAACACAGAAATTGCGTCGCCATGAAATACTAAGGGTTCGATGACATCTCCTTCTAAATTGAGTAACGTTTCTATGGAAACGAGTGGATATACTTTTGGGACACGAGTTTCTCCTGTCCGATGCACTATTCCTCCTTTTACGCATCTCTCGATCCCTCACATTGACGAATTAACATAGAAATTGCGACGCTATGAAATACTATGGGTTCTATGACATCTCCTTCTAAATTGAGTAACGTTTCTATGGAAACGACTGGATATACTTTAGGGACACGAGTTTCTCCTGTCCGATGCACTATTCCTCCTTTAACGCATTTCTCGATCCCTCACATTGACGAATTAACACAGAAATTGCGTCGCTATGAAGTACAATGGGTTCTATGACATCTCCTTCTAAATTGATTAACGTTTCTATGGAAACGACTGGATATACTTTTGGGACACGAGTTTCTCCTGTCCGATGCACTATTCCTCCTTTAACGCATCTCTCGATCCCTCACATTGACGAATTAACACAGAAATTGCGTCGCTATGAAATACTATGGGTTCTATGACATCTCCTTCTAAATTCAGTAACGTTTCTATGGAAACGACTTGATATACTTTTGGGACACGAGTTTCTCCTGTCCGATGCACTATTCCTCCTTTAACGCATCTCTCGATCCCTCACATTGACGAATTAACACAGAAATTGCGTCGCTATGAAATACTATGGGTTCTATGACATCTCCTTCTAAATTGAGTAACCTTACTATGGAAACGAGTGGATATACTTTTCGGACACGAGTTTCTCCTGTCCGATGCACTATTCCTCCTTTAACGCATCTCTCGATCCCTCACATTGACGAATTAACATAGAAATTGCGTCGCTATGAAATACTATGAGTTCTATGACATCTCCTTCTAAATTGAGTAACGTTTCTATGGAAACGACTGGATATACTTTTTTGACACGAGTTTCTCCTGTCCGATGCACTATTCCTTCTTTAACGCATCTCTCGATCCCTCACATTAAAGAATTAACACAGAAATTGCGTCGCTATGAAATACTATGGGCTCTATGACATCTCCTTCTAAATTGAGTAACGATTCGATGGATGCGACTGGATATACTTTTGGGACACGAGTTTCTCCTGTCCGATCCACTATTCCTCCTTTAACGCATCTCTCGATCCCTCACATTGACGAATTAACATAGAGATTGCGTCGCTATGAAATACTATGGGTTCTATGACATCTCCTTCTAAATTGAGTAACGTTTCTATGGAAACGACTGGATATACTTTTGGGACACGAGTTTCTCCTGTCCGATGCACTATTCCTCCTTTAACGCATCTCTCCATCCCTCACATTGACGAATTAACATAGAAATTGCGTCACTATGAAATACCATGGGCTCTATGACATCTCCTTCTAAATTGAGTAACGTTTCTATGGAAACGACTGGATATACTTTTGGGACACGAGTTTCTCCTGTCCGATGCACTATTCCTTCTTTAACGCATCTCTCGATCCCTCACATTGACGAATTAACACAGAGATTGCGTCGCTATGACATACTATGGGTTCTATGACATCTCCTTCTAAATTGAGTAACGTTTCGATGGAAGCGACTGGATATACTTTTGGGACACGAGTTTCTCCTGTCCGATGCACTATTCCTCCTTTAACGCATCTCTCGATCCCTCACATTCACGAATTAACATAGAAAGTGCGTCGCTTTAAACTACTATGTGTTCTATGACATCTCCTTCTAAATTGAGTAACGTTTCTATGGAAACGACTGGATATACTTTTGGGACACGAGTTTCTCCTGCCCGATGCACTATTCCTCCTTTAACGCATCTCTCGATCCCTCACATTGACGAATTAACACAGAAATTGCGTCGCTATAATATACTATGGGTTCTATGACATCTCCTTCTAAATTGAGTAACGTTTCGATGGAAACGACTGGATATACTTTTCGGACACGAGTTTCTCCTGTCCGATCCACTATTCCTACTTTAACGCATCTCTCGATCCCTCACATTGACGAATTAACATACAAATTGCGTCGCTATGAAATACTATGGGTTCTATGACATCTCCTTCTAAATTGAGTAACGTTTCTATGGTAACGATTGGATATACTTTTGGGACACGAGTTTCTCCTGTCCGATGCACTATTCCTCCTTTAACGCATTTCTCGATCCCTCACATTGACGAATTAACACAGAAATTGCGTCGCTATGAAATACAATGGGTTCTATGACATCTCCTTCGAAATTGAGTAACGTTTCTATGGAAACGACTGGATATACTTTTGGGACACGAGTTTCTCCTGTCCGATGCACTATTCCTCCTTTAACGCATCTCTCGATCCCTCACATTGACGAATTAAAATAGAAATTGCGTCACTATCAAATACTATGGGCTCTATGACATCTCCTTCTAAATTGAGTAACGTTTCTATGGAAACGACTGGATATACTTTTGGGACACGAGTTTCTCCTGTCCGATGCGCTATTCCTTCTTTAACGCATTTCTCGATCCCTCACATTGACGAATTAACACAAAAATTGCGTCGCTATGAAATACTATGAGTTCTATGACATCTCCTTCTAAATTGAGTAACGTTTCGATGAAAGCGACTGGATATACTTTTGGGACACGAGTTTCTCCTGTCCGATCCACTATTCCTCCTTTAACGCATCTCTCGATCCCTCACATTGACGAATTAACATAGAAATTGCGTCGCTATGAAATACTATGGGTTCTATGACATCTCCTTCTAAATTGAGTAACGTTTCTATGGAAACGACTGGATATACTTTTGGGACACGAGTTTCCCCTGTCCGATGCACTATTCCTCCTTTAACGCATCTCTCGATCCCTCACATTTACGAATTAACATAGAAATTGCGTCACTATGAAATACTATGGGCTCTATGACATCTCCTTCTAAATTGGGTAACGTTTCTATGGAAACGACTGGATATACTTTTGGGACACGAGTTTCTCCTGTCCGATGCACTATTCCTATTTTAACGCATCTCTCGATCCCTCACATTGACGACTTAACACAGAAATTGCGTCGCTATGAAATACTATGGGTTCTATGACATCTCATTCTAAATTGAGTAACGTTTCTATGGAAACGACTTGATATACTTTTGGGACACGAGTTTCTCCTGCCCGATGCACTATTCCTCCTTTAACGCATCTCTCGATCCCTCACATTGACGAATTAACACAGAAATTGCGTCGCTATGAAATACTATGGGTTCTATGAGATCTCCTTCTAAATTGAGTAACGTCACTATGGAAACGAGTATATATACTTTTCGGACACGAGTTTCTCCTGTCCGATGCACTATTCCTCCTCTATCGCATCTCTCGATACCTCACATTGACGAATTAACATAGAAATTGCTTCGGTATTAAATACTATGGGCTCTATGACATCTCCTTCTAAATTGAGTAACGTTTCTACTGAAACGACTGGATATACTTTTGGGACACGAGTATCTCCTGTCCGATGCACTATTCCTTCTTTAACGCATCTCTCGATCCCTCACATTGACGAATTAACACAGAAATGGCGTCGCTATGAAATACTATGGGTTCTATGACATCTCCTTCTAAATTGAGTAACGTTTCGATGGAAGCGACTGGATATACTTTTGGGACACGAATTTCTCCTGTCCGATCCACTATTCCTCCTTTAACGCATCTCTCGAACCCTCACATCGACGAATTAACATAGAAATTGCGTCGCTATGAAATATTATGGGTTCTATGACATCTCGTTCTAAATTGAGTAACGTTTCTATGGAAACGACTGGATATACTTTTGGGACAAGAGTTTCTCCTGTGCGATGCACTATTCCTCCTTTAACGCATCTCTCAATCCCTCACATTGACCAATTAACACAGAAATTGCGTCGCTATGAAATACTATGTGTTCTATGACATCTCCTTCTAAATTGAGTAACGTTTCTATGGAAACGACTGGATATACTTTTGGGACACGAGTTTCTCCTGTCCGATGCACTATTCCTCCTTTAACGCATCTCTCGATCCCTCACACTGACGAATTAACACAGAAATTGCGTCGCTATGAAATACTATGGGCTCTATGACATCTCCATCTAAATTGAGTAACGTTTCTATGGAAACGACTGGATATACTTTTGGGACACGAGTTTCTCCTGTCCGATGCACTATTCCTCCTTTAACGCATCTCTCGATCCCTCACATTGACGAATTAACACAGAAATTGCGTCGCCATGAAATACTATGGGTTCTATGACATCTCCTTCTAAATTGAGTAACGTTTCTATGGAAACGAGTGGATATACTTTTGGGACACGAGTTTCTCCTGTCCGATGCACTATTTCTCCTTTAACGCATCTCTCGATCCCTCACATTGACGAATTAACATAGAAATTGCGTCGCTATGAAATACTATGGGTTCTATGACATCTCCTTCTAAATTGAGTAACCTTACTATGGAAACGAGTGGATATACTTTTCGGACACGAGTTTCTCCTGTCCGATGCACTATTCCTCCTCTAACGCATCTCTCGATACCTCACATTGACGAATTAACATAGAAATTGCGTCGGTAAGAAGTACTATGGGTTCTATGACATCTCCTTCTAAAGTGAGTAACGTTTCTACTGAAACGACTGGATATACTTTTGGGACACGAGTATCTCCTGTCCGATGCACTATTCCTTCTTTAACGCATCTCTCGATCCCTCACATTGACGAATTAACACAGAAATGGCGTCGCTATGAAATACTATGGGTTCTATGACATCTCCTTCTAAATTGAGTAACGTTTCGATGGAAGCGACTGGATATACTTTTGGGACACGAATTTCTCCTGTCCGATCCACTATTCCTCCTTTAACGCATCTCTCGATCCCTCACATCGACGAATTAACATAGAAATTGCGTCGCTATGAAATATTATGGGTTCTATTACATCTCGTTCTAAATTGAGTAACGTTTCTATGGAAACGACTGGATCTACTTTTGGGACAAGAGTTTCTCCTGTGCGATGCACTATTCCTCCTTTAACGCATCTCTCGATCCCTCACATTGACCAATTAACACAGAAATTGCGTCGCTATGAAATACTATGTGTTCTATGACATCTCCTTCTAAATTGAGTAACGTTTCTATGGAAACGACTGGATATACATTTGGGACACGAGTTTCTCCTGTCCGATGCACTATTCCTCCTTTAACGCATCTCTCGATCCCTCACACTGACGAATTAACACAGAAATTGCGTCGCTATGAAATACTATGGGCTCTATGACATCTCCATCTAAATTGAGTAACGTTTCTATGGAAATGACTGGATATACTTTTGGGACACGAGTTTCTCCTGTCCGATGCACTATTCCTCCTTTAACGCATCTCTCGATCCCTCACATTGACGAATTAACACAGAAATTGCGTCGCCATGAAATCCTATGGGTTCTATGACATCTCCTTCTAAATTGAGTAACGTTTCTATGGAAACGAGTGGATATACTTTTGGGACACGAGTTTCTCCTGTCCGATGCACTATTCCTCCTTTAACGCATCTCTCGATCCCTCACATTGACGAATTAACACAGAAATTGCGTCGCTATGAAATACTATGGGTTCTATGACATCTCCTTCTAAATTGAGTAACCTTACTATGGAAACGAGTGGATATACTTTTCGGACACGAGTTTCTCCTGTCCGATGCACTATTCCTCCTCTAACGCATCTCTCGATACCTCACATTGACGAATTAACATAGAAATTGCGTCGGTATGAAATACTATGGGTTCTATGACATCTCCTTCTAAATTGAGTAACGTTTCTACTGAAACGACTGGATATACTTTTGGGACACGAGTATCTCCTGTCCGATGCACTATTCCTTCTTTAACGCATCTCTCGATCCCTCACATTGACGAATTAACACAGAAATGGCGTCGCTATGAAATACTATGGGTTCTATGACATCTCCTTCTAAATTGAGTAACGTTTCGATGGAAGCGACTGGATATACTTTTGGGACACGAATTTCTCCTGTCCGATCCACTATTCCTCCTTTAACGCATCTCTCGATCCCTCACATCGACGAATTAACATAGAAATTGCGTCGCTATGAAATATTTTGGGTTTTATGACATCTCGTTCTAAATTGAGTAACGTTTCTATGGAAACGACTAAATATACTTTTGGGACAAGAATTTCTCCTGTGCGATGCACTATTCCTCCTTTAACGCATCTCTCGATCCCTCACATTGACCAATTAACACAGAAATTGCGTCGCTATGAAATACTATGGGTTCTATGACATCTCCTTCTAAATTGTGTAACGTTTCTATGGAAACGACTGGACATACTTTTGGGACACGAGTTTCTCCTGTCCGATGCACTATTCCTTCTTTAACGCATCTCTCGATCCCTCACATTGACGAATTAACATAGAAATTGCGTCACTATGAAATACTATGGGCTCTATGACATCTCCTTCTAAATTGAGTAACGTTTCTATGGAAACGACTGGATATACTTTTGGGACACGAGTTTCTCCTGTCCGATGCACTATTCCTCCTTTAACGCATCTCTCGATCCCTCACATTGACGAATTAACACAGAAATTGCGTCGCTATGAAATACTATGGGTTCTATGACATCTCATTCTAAATTGAGTAACGTTTCTATGGAAACGACTTGATATACTTTTGGGACACGAGTTTCTCCTGTCCGATGCACTATTCCCGCTTTAACGCATCTCTCGATCCCTCACGTTGACGAATTAACACAGAAATTGCGTCGCTATGAAATACTATGGGTTCTATGACATATCCGTCTAAAATGAGTAACCTTACTATGGAAACGAGTGGATATACTTTTCGGACACGAGTTTCTCCTGTCCGATGCACTCTTCCTCCTTTAACGCATCTCTCGATCCCTCACATTGACGAATTAACATAGAAATTGCGTCGCTATGAAATACTATCGGTTCTATGACATCTCCTTCTAAATTGAGTAACGTTTCTATGGAAACGACTGGATATACTTTTGGGACACGAGTTTCTCCTGTCCGATGCGCTATTCCTTCTTTAACGCATCTCTCGATCCCTCACATTGACGAATTAACACAAAAATTGCGTCGCTATTAAATACTATGGGTTCTATGACTTCTCCTTCTAAATTGAGTAACGTTTCGATGGAAGCGACTGGATATACTTTTGGGACACGAGTTTCTCCTGTCCGATGCACTATTCCTCCTTTAACGCATCTCTCGATGCCTCACATTGACGAACTAACATAGAAATTGCGTCGCTATGAAATACTATGGGTTCTATGACATCTCCTTCTAAATTGAGTGACGTTTCTATGGAAACGACTGGATATACTTTTGGGACACGAGTTTCTCCTGTCCGATGCACTATTCCTATTTTAACGCATCTCTCGATCCCTCACATTGACGAATTAACACAGAAATTGGGTCGCTATGAAATACTATGGGTTCTATGACATCTCATTCTAAATTGAGTAACGTTTCTATGGAAACGACTTGATATACTTTTGGGACACGAGTTTCTCCTGCCCGATGCACTATTCCTCCTTTAACGCATCTCTCGATCCCTCACATTGACGAATTAACACAGAAATGGCGTCGCTATGAAATACTATGGGTTCTATGACATCTCCTTCTAAACTGAGTAACGTTTCGATGGAAGCGACTGGATATACTTTTGGGACACGAATTTCCCCTGTCCGATCCACTATTCCTCCTTTAACGCATCTCTCGATCCCTCACATCGACGAATTAACATAGAAATTGCGTCGCTATGAAATATTATGGGTTCTATGACATCTCGTTCTAAATTGAGTAACGTTTCTATGGAAACGACTGGATATAATTTTTGGGACAAGAATTTCTCCTGTGCGATGCACTATTCCTCCTTTAACGCATCTCTCGATCCCTCACATTGACCAATTAACACAGGAATTGCGTCGCTATGAAATACTATGGGTTCTATGACATCTCCTTCTAAATTGAGTAACGTTTGATGGAAACGACTGGATATACTTTTGGGACACGAGTTTCTCCTGTCCGATGCACTATTCCTCCTTTAACGCATCTCTCGATCCCTCACACTGACGAATTAACACAGAAATTGCGTCGCTATGAAATACTATGGGCTCTATGACATCTCCATCTAAATTAAGTAACGTTTCTATGGAAACGACTGGATATACTTTTGGGACACGAGTTTCTCCTGTCCGATGCGCTATTCCTCCTTTAACGCATCTCTCGATCCCTCACATTGACGAATTAACACAGAAATTGCGTCGCCATGAAATACTATGGGTTCTATGACATCTCCTTCTAAATTGAGTAACGTTTCTATGGAAACGAGTGGATATACTTTTGGGACACGAGTTTCTCCTGTCCGATGCACTATTCCTCCTTTAACGCATCTCTCGATCCCTCACATTGACGAATTAACATAGAAATTGCGTCGCTATGAAATACTATGGGTTCTATGACATCTCCTTCTAAATTGAGTAACGTTTCTATGGAAACGACTGGATATACTTTAGGGACACGAGTTTCTCCGGTCCGATGCACTATTTCTCCTTTAACGCATTTCTCGATCCCTCACATTGACGAATTAACACAGAAATTGCGTCGCTATGAAGTACAATGGGTTGTATGACATCTCCTTCTAAACTGATTAACGTTTCTATGGAAACGACTGGATATACTTTTGGGACACGAGTTTCTCCTGTCCGATGCACTATTCCTCCTTTAACGCATCTCTCGATCCCTCACATTGACGAATTAACACAGAGATTGCGTCGCTATGAAATACTATGGGTTCTATGACATCTCCTTCTAAATTGAGTAACGTTTCGATGGATGCGACTGGATATACTTTTGGGACACGAGTTTCTCCTGTCCGATGCACTATTCCTTCTTTAACGCATCTCTCGATCCCTCACATTGGCGAATTAACACAGAAATGGCGTCGCTATGAAATACTATGGGTTCTATGACATCTCCTTCTAAATTGAGTAACGTTTCGATGGAAGCGACTGGATATACTTTTGGGACACGAATTTCTCCTGTCCGATCCACTAGTCCTCCTTTAACGCATCTCTCGATCCCTCACATCGACGAATTAACATAGAAATTGCGTCGCTATGAAATATTATGGGTTCTATGACATCTCGTTCTAAATTGAGTAACGTTTCTATGGAAACGACTGGATATACTTTTGGGACAAGAATTTCTCCTGTGCGATGCACTATTCCTCCTTTAACGCATCTCTCGATCCCTCACATTGACCAATTAACACAGAAATTGCGTCGCTATGAAATACTATGGGTTCTATGACATCTCCTTCTAAATTGAGTAACGTTTCTATGGAAACGACTGGATATTCTTTTGGGACACGAGTTTCTCCTGTCCGATGTACTATTCCTCCTTTAACGCATCTCTCGATCCCTCACACTGACGAATTAACGCAGAAATTGCGTCGCTATGAAATACTATGGGCTCTATGACATCTCCATCTAAATTGAGTAACGTTTCTATGGAAACGACTGGATATACTTTTGGGACACGAGTTTCTCCTGTCCGATGCACTATTCCTCCTTTAACGCATCTCTCGATCCCTCACATTGACGAATTAACACAGAAATTGCGTCGCCATGAAATACTATGTGTTCTATGACATCTCCTTCTAAATTGAGTAACGTATCTATGGAAACGAGTGGATATACTTTTGGGACACGAGTTTCTCCTGTCCGATGCACTATTCCTCCCTTAACGCATCTCTCGATACCTCACATTGACGAATTAACATAGAAATTGCGTCGCTATGAAATACTATGGGTTCTATGACATCTCCTTCTAAATTGAGTAACGTTTCTATGGAAACGACTGGATATACTCTTGGGGCACGGGTTTCTCCTGTCCGATGCACTATTCCTCCTTTAACGCATCTCTCGATCCCTCACATTGACGAATTAACACAGAAATTGCGTCGCTATGAAATACTATGGGTTCTATGACATCTCCTTCTAAATTGAGTAACCTTACTATGGAAACGAGTGGATATACTATTCGGACACGAGTTTCTCCTGTCCGATGCACTATTCCTCCTCTAACGCATCTCTCGATACCTCACATTGACGAATTAACATAGAAATTGCGTCGGTATTAAATACTATGGGTTCTATGACATCTCCTTCTAAATTGAGTAACGTTTCTACTGAAACGACTGGATATACTTTTGGGACACGAGTATCTCCTTTCCGATGCACTATTCCTTCTTTAACGCATCTCTCGATCCCTCACATTAACGAATTAACACAGAAATGGCGTCGCTATGAAATACTATGGGTTCTATGACATCTCCTTCTAAATTGAGTAACGTTTCGATGGAAGCGACTGGATATACTTTTGGGACACGAATTTCTCCTGTCCGATCCACTATTCCTCCTTTAACGCATCTCTCGATCCCTCACATCGACGAATAAACATAGAAATTGCGTCGCTATGAAATATTATGGGTTCTATGACATCTCCTTCAAAATGGAGTAACGTTTCGATGGAAGCGACTGGATATACTTTTGGGACACGAATTTCTCCTGTCCGATCCACTATTCCTCCTTTAACGCATCTCTCGAACCCTCACATCGACGAATTAACATAGAAATTGCGTCGCTATGAAATATTATGGGTTCTATGACATCTCGTTCTAAATTGAGTAACGTTTCTATGGAAACGACTGGATATACTTTTGGGACAAGAGTTTCTCCTGTGCGATGCACTATTCCTCCTTTAACGCATCTCTCAATCCCTCACATTGACCAATTAACACAGAAATTGCGTCGCTATGAAATACTATGTGTTCTATGACATCTCCTTCTAAATTGAGTAACGTTTCTATGGAAACGACTGGATATACTTTTGGGACACGAGTTTCTCCTGTCCGATGCACTATTCCTCCTTTAACGCATCTCTCGATCCCTCACACTGACGAATTAACACAGAAATTGCGTCGCTATGAAATACTATGGGCTCTATGACATCTCCATCTAAATTGAGTAACGTTTCTATGGAAACGACTGGATATACTTTTGGGACACGAGTTTCTCCTGTCCGATGCACTATTCCTCCTTTAACGCATCTCTCGATCCCTCACATTGACGAATTAACACAGAAATTGCGTCGCCATGAAATACTATGGGTTCTATGACATCTCCTTCTAAATTGAGTAACGTTTCTATGGAAACGAGTGGATATACTTTTGGGACACGAGTTTCTCCTGTCCGATGCACTATTTCTCCTTTAACGCATCTCTCGATCCCTCACATTGACGAATTAACATAGAAATTGCGTCGCTATGAAATACTATGGGTTCTATGACATCTCCTTCTAAATTGAGTAACCTTACTATGGAAACGAGTGGATATACTTTTCGGACACGAGTTTCTCCTGTCCGATGCACTATTCCTCCTCTAACGCATCTCTCGATACCTCACATTGACGAATTAACATAGAAATTGCGTCGGTAAGAAGTACTATGGGTTCTATGACATCTCCTTCTAAAGTGAGTAACGTTTCTACTGAAACGACTGGATATACTTTTGGGACACGAGTATCTCCTGTCCGATGCACTATTCCTTCTTTAACGCATCTCTCGATCCCTCACATTGACGAATTAACACAGAAATGGCGTCGCTATGAAATACTATGGGTTCTATGACATCTCCTTCTAAATTGAGTAACGTTTCGATGGAAGCGACTGGATATACTTTTGGGACACGAATTTCTCCTGTCCGATCCACTATTCCTCCTTTAACGCATCTCTCGATCCCTCACATCGACGAATTAACATAGAAATTGCGTCGCTATGAAATATTATGGGTTCTATGACATCTCGTTCTAAATTGAGTAACGTTTCTATGGAAACGACTGGATCTACTTTTGGGACAAGAGTTTCTCCTGTGCGATGCACTATTCCTCCTTTAACGCATCTCTCGATCCCTCACATTGACCAATTAACACAGAAATTGCGTCGCTATGAAATACTATGTGTTCTATGACATCTCCTTCTAAATTGAGTAACGTTTCTATGGAAACGACTGGATATACATTTGGGACACGAGTTTCTCCTGTCCGATGCACTATTCCTCCTTTAACGCATCTCTCGATCCCTCACACTGACGAATTAACACAGAAATTGCGTCGCTATGAAATACTATGGGCTCTATGACATCTCCATCTAAATTGAGTAACGTTTCTATGGAAATGACTGGATATACTTTTGGGACACGAGTTTCTCCTGTCCGATGCACTATTCCTCCTTTAACGCATCTCTCGATCCCTCACATTGACGAATTAACACAGAAATTGCGTCGCCATGAAATCCTATGGGTTCTATGACATCTCCTTCTAAATTGAGTAACGTTTCTATGGAAACGAGTGGATATACTTTTGGGACACGAGTTTCTCCTGTCCGATGCACTATTCCTCCTTTAACGCATCTCTCGATCCCTCACATTGACGAATTAACACAGAAATTGCGTCGCTATGAAATACTATGGGTTCTATGACATCTCCTTCTAAATTGAGTAACCTTACTATGGAAACGAGTGGATATACTTTTCGGACACGAGTTTCTCCTGTCCGATGCACTATTCCTCCTCTAACGCATCTCTCGATACCTCACATTGACGAATTAACATAGAAATTGCGTCGGTATGAAATACTATGGGTTCTATGACATCTCCTTCTAAATTGAGTAACGTTTCTACTGAAACGACTGGATATACTTTTGGGACACGAGTATCTCCTGTCCGATGCACTATTCCTTCTTTAACGCATCTCTCGATCCCTCACATTGACGAATTAACACAGAAATGGCGTCGCTATGAAATACTATGGGTTCTATGACATCTCCTTCTAAATTGAGTAACGTTTCGATGGAAGCGACTGGATATACTTTTGGGACACGAATTTCTCCTGTCCGATCCACTATTCCTCCTTTAACGCATCTCTCGATCCCTCACATCGACGAATTAACATAGAAATTGCGTCGCTATGAAATATTTTGGGTTTTATGACATCTCGTTCTAAATTGAGTAACGTTTCTATGGAAACGACTAAATATACTTTTGGGACAAGAATTTCTCCTGTGCGATGCACTATTCCTCCTTTAACGCATCTCTCGATCCCTCACATTGACCAATTAACACAGAAATTGCGTCGCTATGAAATACTATGGGTTCTATGACATCTCCTTCTAAATTGTGTAACGTTTCTATGGAAACGACTGGACATACTTTTGGGACACGAGTTTCTCCTGTCCGATGCACTATTCCTTCTTTAACGCATCTCTCGATCCCTCACATTGACGAATTAACATAGAAATTGCGTCACTATGAAATACTATGGGCTCTATGACATCTCCTTCTAAATTGAGTAACGTTTCTATGGAAACGACTGGATATACTTTTGGGACACGAGTTTCTCCTGTCCGATGCACTATTCCTCCTTTAACGCATCTCTCGATCCCTCACATTGACGAATTAACACAGAAATTGCGTCGCTATGAAATACTATGGGTTCTATGACATCTCATTCTAAATTGAGTAACGTTTCTATGGAAACGACTTGATATACTTTTGGGACACGAGTTTCTCCTGTCCGATGCACTATTCCCGCTTTAACGCATCTCTCGATCCCTCACGTTGACGAATTAACACAGAAATTGCGTCGCTATGAAATACTATGGGTTCTATGACATATCCGTCTAAAATGAGTAACCTTACTATGGAAACGAGTGGATATACTTTTCGGACACGAGTTTCTCCTGTCCGATGCACTCTTCCTCCTTTAACGCATCTCTCGATCCCTCACATTGACGAATTAACATAGAAATTGCGTCGCTATGAAATACTATCGGTTCTATGACATCTCCTTCTAAATTGAGTAACGTTTCTATGGAAACGACTGGATATACTTTTGGGACACGAGTTTCTCCTGTCCGATGCGCTATTCCTTCTTTAACGCATCTCTCGATCCCTCACATTGACGAATTAACACAAAAATTGCGTCGCTATTAAATACTATGGGTTCTATGACTTCTCCTTCTAAATTGAGTAACGTTTCGATGGAAGCGACTGGATATACTTTTGGGACACGAGTTTCTCCTGTCCGATGCACTATTCCTCCTTTAACGCATCTCTCGATGCCTCACATTGACGAACTAACATAGAAATTGCGTCGCTATGAAATACTATGGGTTCTATGACATCTCCTTCTAAATTGAGTGACGTTTCTATGGAAACGACTGGATATACTTTTGGGACACGAGTTTCTCCTGTCCGATGCACTATTCCTATTTTAACGCATCTCTCGATCCCTCACATTGACGAATTAACACAGAAATTGGGTCGCTATGAAATACTATGGGTTCTATGACATCTCATTCTAAATTGAGTAACGTTTCTATGGAAACGACTTGATATACTTTTGGGACACGAGTTTCTCCTGCCCGATGCACTATTCCTCCTTTAACGCATCTCTCGATCCCTCACATTGACGAATTAACACAGAAATGGGCGTCGCTATGAAATACTATGGGTTCTATGACATCTCCTTCTAAATTGAGTAACGTTTCGATGGAAGCGACTGGATATACTTTTGGGACACGAATTTCCCCTGTCCGATCCACTATTCCTCCTTTAACGCATCTCTCGATCCCTCACATCGACGAATTAACATAGAAATTGCGTCGCTATGAAATATTATGGGTTCTATGACATCTCGTTCTAAATTGAGTAACGTTTCTATGGAAACGACTGGATATAATTTTTGGGACAAGAATTTCTCCTGTGCGATGCACTATTCCTCCTTTAACGCATCTCTCGATCCCTCACATTGACCAATTAACACAGGAATTGCGTCGCTATGAAATACTATGGGTTCTATGACATCTCCTTCTAAATTGAGTAACGTTGATGGAAACGACTGGATATACTTTTGGGACACGAGTTTCTCCTGTCCGATGCACTATTCCTCCTTTAACGCATCTCTCGATCCCTCACACTGACGAATTAACACAGAAATTGCGTCCGCTATGAAATACTATGGGCTCTATGACATCTCCATCTAAATTAAGTAACGTTTCTATGGAAACGACTGGATATACTTTTGGGACACGAGTTTCTCCT
>NW_025728296.1:0-36517 GCF_021461385.2 Schistocerca piceifrons | reverse complement strand
ATGGAAACGACTGGATATACTTTTGGGACACGAGTTTCTCCTGTCCGATGCACTATTCCTCCTTTAACGCATCTCTCGATCCCTCACATTGACGAATTATCATAGAAATTGCGTCGCTATGAAATACTATGGGTTCTATGAGATCTCCTTCTAAATTGAGTAACGTTTCTATGGAAACGACTGGATATTCCTTTGGGACACGAGTCTCTCCTGTCCGATGCACTATTTCTCCTTAACGCATCTCTCGATCCCTCACATTGACGAATTAACACAGAAATTTGCGTCGCTATGAAATACTTTGCGTTCTATGACATCTCCTTCTAAATTGAGTAACGTTTCTATGGAAACGACTGGAAATTCTTTTGTTACACGAGTTTCTCCTGTCCGATGCACTATTCCTCCTTCAACGCATCTCTCGATCCCTCACATTGACGAATTATCATAGAAATTGCGTCGCTATGAAATACTATGGGTTCTATGACATCTCCTTCTAAATTGAGTAACGTTTCTATGGAAACAACTGGATATACTTTTGGGACACGAGTTTGTCCTGTCCGATGCACTATTCCTCCTTTAACGCATCTCTCGATCCCTCACATTGACGAATTATCATAGAAATTGCGTCGCTATGAAATACTATGGGTTCTATGACATCTCCTTCTAAATTGAGTAACGTTTCTATGGAAACGACTGGATATACTTTTGGGACACGAGTTTCTCCTGTCCGATGCACTATTCCTCCTTTAACGCATCTCTCGATCCCTCACATTGACGAATTATCATAGAAATTGCGTCGCTATGAAATACTATGGGTTCTATGACATCTCCTTCTAAATTGAGTAACGTTTCTATGGAAACGACTGATTATACTTTTGGGACACGAGTTTCTCCGGTCCGATGCACTATTCCTCCTTTAACGCATCTCTCGATCCCTCACATTGACGAATTATCATAGAAATTGCGTCGCTATGAAACACTATGTGTTCTATGACATCTCCTTCTAAATTGAGTAACGTTTCAATGGAAACGACTGGATATACTTTTGGGACACGAGTTTCTCCTGTCCTTTGCACTATTGCTCCTTTAACGCCTCTCTCGATCCCTCACATTGACGAATTATCATAGAAATTGCGTCGCTCTGAAATACTATGGGTTCTATGACATCTCCTTCTAAATTGAGTAACGTTTCTGTGCAAACGACTGGAAATTCTTTTCGGACACGAGTTTCTCCTGTCCGATGCACTATTCCTCCTTTAACGCATCTCTCGATCCCTCACATTGACGAATTATCATTGAAATTGCGTCGCTATGAAATACTATGGGTTCTATGACATCTCCTTCTAAATTGAGTAACGTTTCTATGGAAACAACTGGATATACTTTTGGGACACGAGTTTGTCCTGTCCGATGCACTATTCCTCCTTTAACGCATCTCTCGATCCCTCACATTGACGAATTATCATAGAAATTGCGTCGCTATGAAATACTATGGGTTCTATGACATCTCCTTCTAAATTGAGTAACGTTTCTATGGAAACGACTGGATATACTTTTGGGACACGAGTTTCTCCTGTCCGATGCACTATTCCTCCTTTAACGCATCTCTCGATCCCTCACATTGACGAATTATCATAGAAATTGCGTCGCTATGAAATACTATGGGTTCTATGACATCTCCTTCTAAATTGAGTAACGTTTCTATGGAAACGACTGATTATACTTTTGGGACACGAGTTTCTCCCGGTCCGATGCACTATTCCTCCTTTAACGCATCTCTCGATCCCTCACATTGACGAATTATCATAGAAATTGCGTCGCTATGAAACACTATGTGTTTCTATGACATCTCCTTCTAAATTGAGTAACGTTTCAATGGAAACGACTGGATATACTTTTGGGACACGAGTTTCTCCTGTCCTTTGCACTATTGCTCCTTTAACGCCTCTCTCGATCCCTCACATTGACGAATTATCATAGAAATTGCGTCGCTCTGAAATACTATGGGTTCTATGACATCTCCTTCTAAATTGAGTAACGTTTCTGTGCAAACGACTGGAAATTCTTTTCGGACACGAGTTTCTCCTGTCCGATGCACTATTCCTCCTTTAACGCATCTCTCGATCCCTCACATTGACGAATTAACACAGAAATTGCGTCGCTATAAAATACTATGGGTTCTATGACATCTATATCTTAAGACAGTAACGTTTCTAAGGAAACCAGAGGATTCCCTTTTGTGATACGAGTTTCTCCTGTCCGATGCACTATATCTCCTTTAACGCGTCTCTCGATCCCTCACATTTACGAATTAACATAGAAATTGCGTCGCTATGAAATACTATGCGTTCTATGACATCTCCTTCTAATTGAGTAACGTTTCAATGGAAACGACTGGATATACTTTTGGGACACGAGTTTCTCCTGTCCTTTGCACTATTCCTTCTTTAACGCATCTCTCGATCCCTCACACTGACGAATTAACATAGAAATTGCATCGCTATGAAATACTATGCGTTCTATGACATCCCCTTCTAAATTGAGTAACGTTTCTATGGAAACGACTGGATATACTTTTGGGACACGAGTTTCTCCTGTCCGATGCACTATTCCTCCTTTAACGCATCTCTCGATCCCTCACATTGACGAATTATCATAGAAATTGCGTCGCTATGAAATACTATGGGTTCTATGACATCTCCTTGTAAATTGAGTAACGTTTCTATGGAAAACGACTGGATTTTCTTTTGGGACGCGAGTTTCTCCTGTCCGATGCACTATTTCTCCTTTAACGCATCTCTCGATCCCTCACATTGACGAATTAACACAGAAATTGCGACGCTATGAAATACTGTGCGTTCTATGACATCTCCTTCTAAATTGAGTAACGTTTCTATGGAAACGGACTGGAAATTCTTTTGGGACACGAGTTTCTCCTGTCGATGCACTATTCCTCCTTTAACGCATCTCTCGATCCCTCACATTGACGAATTAACATAGAAATTGCGTCGCTATGAAATACTATGCGTTCTATGACATCTCCTTCTAAATTGAGTAACGTTTCAATGGAAACGACTGGATATACTTTTGGGACACGAGTTTCTCCTGTCCGATGCACTATTGCTCCTTTAACGCATCTCTCGATCCCTCACATTGACGAATTAACATAGAAATTGCGTCGCTATGAAATACTATGCGTTGTATGAAATCTCCTTCTAAATTGAGTAACGTTTCTATGGAAACGACTGGATATACTTTTGGGACACGAGTTTCTCCTGTCCGATGCACTATTCCTCCTTTAACGCATCTCTCGAACCCTCACATTGACGAATTAACATAGAAATTGCGTCGCTATGGAATACTATGCGTTCTATGACATCTCCTTCTAAATTGAGTAACGTTTCTATGGAAACGACTGGATATACTTTTGGGACACGAGTTTCTCCTGTCCGATGCACTATTCCTCCTTTAACGCATCTCTCGATCCCTCACATTGACGAATTATCATAGAAATTGCGTCGCTATGAAATACTATGGGTTCTATGACATCTCCTTCTAAATTTAGTAACGTTTGAATGGAAACGACTGGATATACTTTTGGGACACGAGTTTCTCCTGTCCGATGCACTATTCCTCCTTTAACGCATCTCTCGATCCCTCACATTGACGAATTAACATAGAAATTTTGTCGCTATGAAATACTATGCGTTCTATGACATCTCCTTCTAAATTGAGTAACGTTTCTATGGAAACGACTGGATTTACTTTTGGGACACGAGTTTCTCCTGTCCGATGCACTATTCCTCCTTTAACGCATCTCTCGATCCCTCACATTGACGAATTAACACATAAATTGCGTCGCTATGAAATACTATGCGTTCTATGACATCTCCTTCTAAATTGAGTAACGTTTCTATGGAAACGACTGGATTTACTTTTGGGACTCGAGTTTCTCCTGTCCGATGCACTATTACTCCTTTAACGCATCTCTCGATCCCTCACATTGACGAATTCACACAGAAATTGCGTCGCTATGGAATACTATGCGTTCTATGACATCTCCTTCTAAATTGAGTAACGTTTCTATGGAAACGACTGGATATTCTTTTGGGACACGAGTTTCTCCTGTCCGATGCACTACTCCTCCTATAACGCATCTCTCGATCCCTCACATTGAAGAATTAACATAGAAATTGCGTCGCTATGAAATACTATGGGTTCTATGACATCTCCTTCTTAAGAGAGTAACGTTTCGAAGGAAACAAGAGGATTCTCTTTTGGGATACGAGTTTCTCCTGTCCGACGCACTATTCCTCCTTTAACGCATCTCTCAATCCCTCACATTGACGAACTAACATAGAAATTTTGTCGCTATGAAGTACTATGCGTTCTATGACATCTCCTTCTAAATTGAGTAACGTTTCTATGGAAACGACTGGATATACTTTTGGGACACGAGTTTCTCCTCTCCGATGCACTATTCCTCCTTTAACGCATCTCTCGATCCCTCACATTGGCGAATTAACATAGAAATTGCGTCGCTATGAAATACTATGCGTTCTATGACATCTCCTTCTAAATTGAGTAACGTTTCTATGGAAACGACTGGATATACTTTTGGGACACGAGTTTCTCCTGTCCGTTGCACTATTCCTCCTTTAACGCATCTCTCGATCCCTCACATTGACGAATTAACATAGAAATTGCGTCGCTATGAAATACTATGCGTTCTATGATATCACCTTCTAAATTGAGTAACGTTTCAATGGAAACGACTGGATATACTTTTGGGACAAGAGTTTCTCCTGTCCGATGCACTATTCCTCCTTTAACGCATCTCTCGATCCCTCACATTGACGAATTAACATACAAATTGCGTCGCTATGAAATACTATGCGTTCTATGACATCTCCTTCTAAATTGAGTAACGTTTCCACGGAAACGACTGGATATACTTTTCGGACACGAGTTTCTCCTGTCCGATGCACTATTCCTCCTTTAACGCATCTCTCGATCCCTCACATTGACGAATTAACACACAAATTGCGTCGCTATAAAATACTATGGGTTCTATGACATCTCCTTCTAAATTGAGTAACGTTTCTATGGAAACGACTGGATATACTTTTGGGACACGAGTTTCTCCAGTCCGATGCACTATTCCTCCTTTAACGCATGTCTCGATCCCTCACATTGACGAATTAACATAGAAATTGCGTCGCTATGAAATACTATGCGTTCTATGACATCTCCTTCTAAATTGAGTAACGTTTCTATGGAAACGACTGGATATACCTTTGGGACACGAGTTTCTCCCGTCCGATGCACTATTCCTCCTTTAACGCATCTCTCGATCCCTCACATTGACGAATTAACATAGAAAGTGCGTCGCTATGGAATACTATGGGTTCTATGACATCTCCTTCTTAAGAGAGTAACGTTTCTAAGGAAACAAGAGGTTTCTCTTTTGCGATACGAGTTTCTCCTGTCCGATGCACTATTCCTCCTTTAGCGCATCTCTCGATCCCTCACATTGACGAATTAACATAGAAATTTTGTCGCTATGAAATACTATGCGTTCTATGACATCTCCTTCTAAATTGAGTGACGTTTCTATGGAAACGACTGGATGTACTTTTGGGACACGAGTTTCTCCTGTCCGATGCACTATTCCTCCTTTAACGCATCTCTCGAACCCTCACATTGACGAATTAACATAGAAATTGCGTCGCTATGGAATACTATGCGTTCTATGACATCTCCTTCTAAATTGAGTAACGTTTCTATGGAACCGACTGGATATACCTTTGGGACACGAGTTTCTCCTGTCCGATGCACTATTCCTCCTTGAACGCATCTCTCGATCCCTCACATTGACGAATTATCATAGAAATTGCGTCGCTATGAAATACTATGGGTTCTATGACATCTCCTTCTAAATTGAGTAACGTTTCAATGGAAACGACTGGATATACTTTTGGGACACGAGTTTCTCCTGTCCGATGCACTATTCCTCCTTTAACGCATCTCTCGATCCCTCACATTGACGAATTAACATAGAAATTTTGTCGCTATGAAATACTATGCGTTCTATGACATCTCCTTCTAAAATGAGTAACGTTTCTATGGAAACGACTGGATTTACTTTTGGGACACGAGTTTCTCCTGTCCGATGCACTATTCCTCCTTTAACGCATCTCTCGATCCCTCACATTGACGAATTAACACATAAATTGCGTCGCTATGAAATACTATGCGTTCTATGACATCTCCTTCTAAGTTGAGTAACGTTTCTATGGAAACGACTGGAAATTCTTTTGGGACGCGAGTTTCCCCTGTCCGATGCACTATTCCTCCTTTAACGCATCTCTCGAACCCTCACATTGACGAATTAACATAGAAATTGCGTCGCTATGAAATACTATGCGTTCTATGACATCCCCTTCTAAATTGAGTAACGTTTCTATGGAAACGACTGGATATACTTTTGGGACACGAGTTTCTCCTGTCCGATGCACTATTCCTCCTTTAACGCATCTCTCGATCCCTCACATTGACGAATTATCATAGAAATTGCGTCGCTATGAAATACTATGGGTTCTATGAGATCTCCTTCTAAATTGAGTAACGTTTCTATGGAAACGACTGGATATTCCTTTGGGACACGAGTCTCTCCTGTCCGATGCACTATTTCTCCTTAACGCATCTCTCGATCCCTCACATTGACGAATTAACACAGAAATTGCGTCGCTATGAAATACTGTGCGTTCTATGACATCTCCTTCTAAATTGAGTAACGTTTCTATGGAAACGACTGGAAATTCTTTTGTTACACGAGTTTCTCCTGTCCGATGCACTATTCCTCCTTCAACGCATCTCTCGATCCCTCACATTGACGAATTATCATAGAAATTGCGTCGCTATGAAATACTATGGGTTCTATGACATCTCCTTCTAAATTGAGTAACGTTTCTATGGAAACAACTGGATATACTTTTGGGACACGAGTTTGTCCTGTCCGATGCACTATTCCTCCTTTAACGCATCTCTCGATCCCTCACATTGACGAATTATCATAGAAATTGCGTCGCTATGAAATACTATGGGTTCTATGACATCTCCTTCTAAATTGAGTAACGTTTCTATGGAAACGACTGGATATACTTTTGGGACACGAGTTTCTCCTGTCCGATGCACTATTCCTCCTTTAACGCATCTCTCGATCC
This sequence comes from Schistocerca piceifrons, assembly GCF_021461385.2. NCBI lineage: Eukaryota > Metazoa > Arthropoda > Insecta > Orthoptera > Acrididae > Schistocerca > Schistocerca piceifrons. The sequence goes on along the minus strand of NW_025728296.1, from coordinate 29,294 downwards.
CTCACATTGACGAATTATCATAGAAATTGCGTCGCTATGAAATACTATGGGTTCTATGACATCTCCTTCTAAATTGAGTAACGTTTCTATGGAAACGACTGATTATACTTTTGGGACACGAGTTTCTCCGGTCCGATGCACTATTCCTCCTTTAACGCATCTCTCGATCCCTCACATTGACGAATTATCATAGAAATTGCGTCGCTATGAAACACTATGTGTTCTATGACATCTCCTTCTAAATTGAGTAACGTTTCAATGGAAACGACTGGATATACTTTTGGGACACGAGTTTCTCCTGTCCTTTGCACTATTGCTCCTTTAACGCCTCTCTCGATCCCTCACATTGACGAATTATCATAGAAATTGCGTCGCTCTGAAATACTATGGGTTCTATGACATCTCCTTCTAAATTGAGTAACGTTTCTGTGCAAACGACTGGAAATTCTTTTCGGACACGAGTTTCTCCTGTCCGATGCACTATTCCTCCTTTAACGCATCTCTCGATCCCTCACATTGACGAATTATCATTGAAATTGCGTCGCTATGAAATACTATGGGTTCTATGACATCTCCTTCTAAATTGAGTAACGTTTCTATGGAAACAACTGGATATACTTTTGGGACACGAGTTTGTCCTGTCCGATGCACTATTCCTCCTTTAACGCATCTCTCGATCCCTCACATTGACGAATTATCATAGAAATTGCGTCGCTATGAAATACTATGGGTTCTATGACATCTCCTTCTAAATTGAGTAACGTTTCTATGGAAACGACTGGATATACTTTTGGGACACGAGTTTCTCCTGTCCGATGCACTATTCCTCCTTTAACGCATCTCTCGATCCCTCACATTGACGAATTATCATAGAAATTGCGTCGCTATGAAATACTATGGGTTCTATGACATCTCCTTCTAAATTGAGTAACGTTTCTATGGAAACGACTGATTATACTTTTGGGACACGAGTTTCTCCGGTCCGATGCACTATTCCTCCTTTAACGCATCTCTCGATCCCTCACATTGACGAATTATCATAGAAATTGCGTCGCTATGAAACACTATGTGTTCTATGACATCTCCTTCTAAATTGAGTAACGTTTCAATGGAAACGACTGGATATACTTTTGGGACACGAGTTTCTCCTGTCCTTTGCACTATTGCTCCTTTAACGCCTCTCTCGATCCCTCACATTGACGAATTATCATAGAAATTGCGTCGCTCTGAAATACTATGGGTTCTATGACATCTCCTTCTAAATTGAGTAACGTTTCTGTGCAAACGACTGGAAATTCTTTTCGGACACGAGTTTCTCCTGTCCGATGCACTATTCCTCCTTTAACGCATCTCTCGATCCCTCACATTGACGAATTAACACAGAAATTGCGTCGCTATAAAATACTATGGGTTCTATGACATCTATATCTTAAGACAGTAACGTTTCTAAGGAAACCAGAGGATTCCCTTTTATGATACGAGTTTCTCCTGTCCGATGCACTATATCTCCTTTAACGCGTCTCTCGATCCCTCACATTTACGAATTAACATAGAAATTGCGTCGCTATGAAATACTATGCGTTCTATGACATCTCCTTCTAAATTGAGTAACGTTTCAATGGAAACGACTGGATATACTTTTGGGACACGAGTTTCTCCTGTCCTTTGCACTATTCCTTCTTTAACGCATCTCTCGATCCCTCACACTGACGAATTAACATAGAAATTGCATCGCTATGAAATACTATGCGTTCTATGACATCCCCTTCTAAATTGAGTAACGTTTCTATGGAAACGACTGGATATACTTTTGGGACACGAGTTTCTCCTGTCCGATGCACTATTCCTCCTTTAACGCATCTCTCGATCCCTCACATTGACGAATTATCATAGAAATTGCGTCGCTATGAAATACTATGGGTTCTATGACATCTCCTTGTAAATTGAGTAACGTTTCTATGGAAACGACTGGATTTTCTTTTGGGACGCGAGTTTCTCCTGTCCGATGCACTATTTCTCCTTTAACGCATCTCTCGATCCCTCACATTGACGAATTAACACAGAAATTGCGACGCTATGAAATACTGTGCGTTCTATGACATCTCCTTCTAAATTGAGTAACGTTTCTATGGAAACGACTGGAAATTCTTTTGGGACACGAGTTTCTCCTGTCCGATGCACTATTCCTCCTTTAACGCATCTCTCGATCCCTCACATTGACGAATTATCATAGAAATTTCGTCGCTATGAAATACTATGGTTTGTATGACATCTCCTTCTAAATTGAGTAACGTTTCTATGGAAACGACTGGATATACTTTTGGGACACGAGTTTCTCCTGTCCGATGCACTATCCCTCCTTTAACGCATCTCTCGATCCCTCACATTGACGAATTATCATAGAAATTGCGTCGCTACGAAATACTATGGGTTCTTTGCATCTCCTTCTAAATTGAGTAACGTTTCTATGGAAACGACTGGATATTCTTTTGGGACACGAGTTTCTCCTGTCCGATACCCTATTTCTCCTTTAACGCATCTCTCGATCCCTCACATTGACGAATTAACACAGAAATTGCGTCGCTATGAAATACTATGGGTTCTATGACATCTCCTACTAAATTGAGTAACGTTTCTATGGAAACGACTGGAAATTCTTTTGGGACACGAGTTTCTCCTTCCGATGCACTATTCCTCCTTTAACGCATCTCTCGATTTCTCACATTGACGAATTATCATAGAAATGGCGTCGCTATGAAATACTATGGGTTCTATGACATTTCCTTCTAAATTGAGTAACGTTTCTATGGAAACGACTGGATATACTTTTGGGACACGAGTTTCTCCTGTCCGATGCACTATTCCTCCTTTAACGCATCTCTCGATCCCTCACATTGACGAATTATCATAGAAATTGCGTCGCTATGAAATACTATGGGTTCTATGACATCTCCTTCTAAATTGAGTAACGTTTCTATGGAAACGACTGGATATACTTTTGGGACACGAGTTTCTCCTGTCCAATGCACTATTCCTCCTTTAACACATCTCTCGATCCCTCACATTGACGAATTATCACACAAATTGCGTCGCTATGAAATACTATGCGTTCTATGACATCTCCTTCTAAATTGAGTAACGTTTCTATGGAAACGACTGGAAATTCTTTTGGGACACGAGTTTCTCCTGTCCGATGCACTATTCCTCCTTTAACGCATCTCTCGATCCCTCACATTGACGAATTATCATAGAAATTGCATCGCTATGAAATGCTATGGGTTCTATGACATCTCCTTCTAAATTGAGTAACGTTTCTATGGAAACGACTGGATATACTTTTGGGACACGAGTTTGTCCTGTCCGATGCACTATTCCTCCTTTAACGCATCTCTCGATCCCTCACATTGACGAATTATCATAGAAATTGCGTCGCTATGAAATACTATGGGTTCTATGACATCTCCTTCTAAATTGAGTAACGTTTCTATGGAAACGACTGGATATACTTTTGGGACACGAGTTTCTCCTGTCCGATGCACTATTCCTCCTTTAACGCATCTCTCGATCCCTCACATTGACGAATTATCATAGAAATTGCGTCGCTATGAAATACTGTGGGTTCTATGACATCTCCTTCTAAACTGAGTAACGTTTCTATGGAAACGACTGGATATACTTTTGGGACACGAGTTTCTCCTGTCCGATGCACTATTCCTCCTTTAACGCATCTCTCGATCCCTCACATTGACGAATTATCATAGAGATTGCGTCGCTATGAAATACTATGGGTTCTATGACATCTCCTTCTAAATTGAGTAACGTTTCTATGGAAACGACTTGATATGCTTTTGGGACACGAGTTTCTCCTGTCCGATGCACTATTCCTCCTTTAACGCATCTCTCGATCCCTCACATTGCCGAATTATCATAGAAATTGCGTCGCTCTGAAATACTATGGGTTCTATGACATCTCCTTCTAAATTGAGAAACGTTTCTATGCAAACGACTGGAAATTCTTTTCGGACACGAGTTTCTCCTGTCCGATGCACTATTCCTCCTTTAACGCATCTCTCGATCCCTCACATTGACGAATTAACACATAAATTGCGTCGCTATAAAATACCAGGGGTTCTATGACATCTACTTCTTAAGACAGTAACGTTTCTAAGGAAACCAGAGGATTCTATTTTGTGATACGAGTTTCTCCTGTCCGATGCACAATTCCTCCTTTAACGCGTCTCTCGATCCCTCACATTGACGAATTAACATAGAAATTGCGTCGCTATGAAATACTATGCGTTCTATGACATCTACTTCTAAATTGAGTAACGTTTCTATGGAAACGACTGGATATACTTTTGGGACACGAGTTTCTCCTGTCCGATGCACTATTCCTCCTTTAACGCATCTCTCGATCCCTCACATTGACGAATTATCATAGAAATTGCGTCGCTATGAAATACTATGGGTTCTATGACATCTCCTTCTAAATTGAGTAACGTTTCTATGGAAACGACTGATTATACTTTTGGGACACGAGTTTCTCCTGTCCGATGCACTATTCCTCCTTTAACGCATCTCTCGATCCCTCACATTGACGAATTATCATAGAAATTGCGTCGCTATGAAATACTATGTGTTCTATGACATCTCCTTCTAAATTGAGTAACGTTTCAATGGAAACGACTGGATATACTTTTGGGACACGAGTTTCTCCTGTCCTTTGCACTATTGCTCCTTTAACGCCTCTCTCGATCCCTCACATTGACGAATTATCATAGAAATTGCGTCGCTCTGACATACTATGGGTTCTATGACATCTCCTTCTAAATTGAGTAACGTTTCTATGGAAACGACTGGAAATTCTTTTCGGACACGAGTTTCTCCTGTCCGATGCACTATTCCTCCTTTAACGCATCTCTCGATCCCTCACATTGACGAATTAACACAGAAATTGCGTCGCTATAAAATACTATGGGTTCTATGACATCTATATCTTAAGACAGTAACGTTTCTAAGGAAACCAGAGGATTCCCTTTTGTGATACGAGTTTCTCCTGTCCGATGCACTATATCTCCTTTAACGCGTCTCTCGATCCCTCACATTTACGAATTAACATAGAAATTGCGTCGCTATGAAATACTATGCGTTCTATGACATCTCCTTCTAAATTGAGTAACGTTTCAATGGAAACGACTGGATATACTTTTGGGACACGAGTTTCTCCTGTCCTTTGCACTATTCCTCCTTTAACGCATCTCTCGATCCCTCACACTGACGAAATAACATAGAAATTGCATCGCTATGAAATACTATGCGTTCTGTGACATCCCCTTCTAAATTGAGTAACGTTTCTATGGAAACGACTGGATATACTTTTGGGACACGAGTTTCTCCTGTCCGATGCACTATTCCTCCTTTAACGCATCTCTCGATCCCTCACATTGACGAATTATCATAGAAATTGCGTCGCTATGAAATACTATGGGTTCTATGACATCTCCTTGTAAATTGAGTAACGTTTCTATGGAAACGACTGGATATTCTTTTGGGACGCGAGTTTCTCCTGTCCGATGCACTATTTCTCCTTTAACGCATCTCTCGATCCCTCACATTGACGAATTAACACAGAAATTGCGTCGCTATGAAATACTGTGCGTTCTATGACATCTCCTTCTAAATTGAGTAACGTTTCTATGGAAACGACTGGAAATTCTTTTGGGACACGAGTTTCTCCTGTCCGATGCACTATTCCTCCTTTAACGCATCTCTCGATCCCTCACATTGACGAATTATCATAGAAATTGCGTCGCTACGAAATACTATGGGTTCTATGACATCTCCTTCTAAATTGAGTAACGTTTCTATGGAAACGACTGGATATTCTTTTGGGACACGAGTTTCTCCTGTCCGATGCCCTATTTCTCCTTTAACGCATCTCTCGATCCCTCACATTGACGAATTAACACAGAAATTGCGTCGCTATGAAATACTATGGGTTCTATGACATCTCCTACTAAATTGAGTAACGTTTCTATGGAAACGACTGGAAATTCTTTTGGGACACGAGTTTCTCCTCTCCGATGCACTATTCCTCCTTTAACGCATCTCTCGATCCCTCACATTGACGAATTATCATAGAAATGGCGTCGCTATGAAATACTATGGGTTCTATGACATCTCCTTCTAAATTGAGTAACGTTTCTATGGAAACGACTGGATATACTTTTGGGACACGAGTTTCTCCTGTCCGATGCACTATTCCTCCTTTAACGCATCTCTCGATCCCTCACATTGACGAATTATCATAGAAATTGCGTCGCTATGAAATACTATGGGTTCTATGACATCTCCTTCTAAATTGAGTAACGTTTCTATGGAAACGACTGGATATACTTTTGGGACACGAGTTTCTCCTGTCCGATGCACTATTCCTCCTTTAACACATCTCTCGATCCCTCACATTGACGAATTATCACACAAATTGCGTCGCTATGAAATACTATGCGTTCTATGACATCTCCTTCTAAATTGAGTAACGTTTCTATGGAAACGACTGGAAATTCTTTTGGGACACGAGTTTCTCCTGTCCGATGCACTATTCCTCCTTTAACGCATCTCTCGATCCCTCACATTGACGAATTATCATAGAAATTGCATCGCTATGAAATGCTATGGGTTCTATGACATCTCCTTCTAAATTGAGTAACGTTTCTATGGAAACGACTGGATATACTTTTGGGACACGAGTTTGTCCTGTCCGATGCACTATTCCTCCTTTAACACATCTCTCGATCCCTCACATTGACGAATTATCATAGAAATTGCGTCGCTATGAAATACTATGGGTTCTATGACATCTCCTTCTAAATTGAGTAACGTTTCTATGGAAACGACTGGATATACTTTTGGGACACGAGTTTCTCCTGTCCGATGCACTATTCCTCCTTTAACGCATCTCTCGATCCCTCACATTGACGAATTATCATAGAAATTGCGTCGCTATGAAATACTGTGGGTTCTATGACATCTCCTTCTAAACTGAGTAACGTTTCTATGGAAACGACTCGATATACTTTTGGGACACGAGTTTCTCCTGTCCGATGCACTATTCCTCCTTTAACGCATCTCTCGATCCCTCACATTGACGAATTATCATAGAGATTGCGTCGCTATGAAATACTATGGGTTCTATGACATCTCCTTCTAAATTGAGTAACGTTTCTATGGAAACGACTTGATATGCTTTTGGGACACGAGTTTCTCCTGTCCGATGCACTACTCCTCCTTTAACGCATCTCTCGATCCCTCACATTGCCGAATTATCATAGAAATTGCGTCGCTCTGAAATACTATGGGTTCTATGACATCTCCTTCTAAATTGAGTAACGTTTCTATGCAAACGACTGGAAATTCTTTTCGGACACGAGTTTCTCCTGTCCGATGCACTATTCCTCCTTTAACGCATCTCTCGATCCCTCACATTGACGAATTAACACAGAAATTGCGTCGCTATAAAATACCATGGGTTCTATGACATCTACTTCTTAAGACAGTAACGTTTCTAAGGAAACCAGAGGATTCTATTTTGTGATACGAGTTTCTCCTGTCCGATGCACTATTCCTCCTTTAACGCGTCTCTCGATCCCTCACGTTGACGAATTAACATAGAAATTGCGTCGCTATGAAATACTATGCGTTCTATGACATCTACTTCTAAATTGAGTAACGTTTCAATGGAAACGACTGGATATACTTTTGGGACACGAGTTTCTCCTGTCCTTTTCACTATTCCTCCTTTAACGCATCTCTCGATCCCTCACATTGACGAATTAACATAGACATTGCGTCGCTATGAAATACTATGTGTTGTATGACATCTCCTTCTAAATTGAGTAACGTTTCTATGGAAACGACTGGATATACTTTTGGGACACGAGTTTTTCCTGTCCGATGCACTATTCCTCCTTTAACGCATCTCTCGAACCCTCACATTGACGAATTAACATAGAAATTGCGTCGCTATGAAATACTATGCGTTCTACGACATCTCCTTCTAAATTGAGTAACGTTTCTATGGAAACGACTGGAAATTCTTTTGGGACACGAGTTTCTCCTGTCCGATGCACTATTCCTCCTTTAACGCATCTCTCAATCCCTCACATTGACGAATTAACATAGAAATTGCGTCGCTATGAAATACTATGCGTTCTATGACATCTCCTTCTAAATTGAGTAACGTTTCTATGGAAACGACTGGATATACTTTTGGGACACGAGTTTCTCCTGTCCGATGCACAATTCCTCCTTTAACGCATCTCTCGATCCCTCACATTGACGAATTATCATAGAAATTGCGTCGCTATGAAATACTATGTGTTCTATGACATCTCCTTCTAAATTGAGTAACGTTTCTATGGAAACGACTTGATATACTTTTGGGACACGAGTTTCTCCTGTCCGATGCACTATTCCTCCTTTAACGCATCTCTCGATCCCTCACATTGCCGAATTATCATAGAAACTGCGTCGCTCTGAAATACTATGGGTTCTATGACATCTCCTTCTCAATTGAGCAACGTTTCTATGCAAACGACTGGAAATTCTTTTCGGACACGAGTTTCTCCTGTCCGAGGCACTATTCCTCCTTTAACGCATCTCTCGATCCCTCACATTGACGAATTAACACAGAAATTGCGTCGGTATAAAATACTATGGGTTCTATGACATCTACTTCTTAAGACAGTAACGTTTCTAAGGAAACCAGAGGATTCTATTTTGTGATACGAGTTTCTCCTGTCCGATGCACTATTCCTCCTTTAACGCGTCTCTCGATCCCTCACATTGACGAATTAACATAGAAATTGCGTCGCTATGAAATACTATGCGTTCTATGACATCTCCTTCTAAATTGAGTAACGTTTCAATGGAAACGACTGGATATACTTTTGGGACACGAGTTTCTCCTGTCCTTTGCACTATTCCTCCTTTAACGCATCTCCCGATCCCTCACATTGACGAATTAACATACAAATAGCGTCGCTATGAAATACTATGCGTTGTATGACATCTCCTTCTAAATTGAGTAACGTTTCTATGGAATCGACTGGATATACTTTTGGGACACGAGTTTCTCCTCTCCGATGCACTATTCCTCCTTTAACGCATCTCTCGATCCCTCACATTGACGAATTAACATAGAAATTGCGTTGCTATGAAGTACTATGCGTTCTATGACATCTCCTTCTAAATTGAGTAACGTTTCTATGGAAACGACTGGATATACTTTTGGGACACGAGTTACTCCTGTCCGATGCACTATTCCTCCTTTAACGCATCTTTCGATCCCTCACATTGAAGAATTATCATAAAAATTGCGTGGCTACGAAATACAATGGGTTCTATGACATCTCCTTCTAAATTGAGTAACGTTTCAATGGAAACGACTGGATAAACTTTTGGGACACGAGTTTCTCCTGTCCTTTGCACTATTCCTCCTTTAACGCATCTCTCGATCCCTCACATTGACGAATTAACATAGAAATTGCGTTGCTATGAAGTACTATGCGTTCTATGACATCTCCTTCTAAATTGAGTAACGTTTCTATGGAAACGACTGGATATACTTTTGGGACACGAGTTACTCCTGTCCGATGCACTATTCCTCCTTTAACGCATCTCTCGATCCCTCACATTGAAGAATTATCATAAAAATGGCGTCGCTACGAAATACAATGGGTTCTATGACATCTCCTTCTAAATTGAGTAACGTTTCAATGGAAACGACTGGATATACTTTTGGGACACGAGTTTCTCCTGTCCTTTGCACTATTCCTCCTTTAACGCATGTCTCGATCCCTCACATTGACGAATTAACATAGAAATTGCGTCGCTATGAAATACTATGCGTTGTATGACATCTCCTTCTAAATTAAGTAACGTTTCTATGGAAACGACTGGAAATTCTTTTGGGACACGATTTTCTCCTGTCCGATGCACTATTCCTCCTTTAACGCATCTCTCGATCCCTCACATTGACGAATTATCATAGAAATTGCGTCGCTATGAATTACTATGGGTTCTAAGACATCTCCTTCTAAATTGAGTAACGTATCTATGGAAACGACTGGATATACTTTTGGGACACGAGTTCCTCCTGTCCGATGCACTATTCCTCCTTTCACGCATCTCTCGATCCCTCACATTGACGAATTATCATTGAAATTGCGTCGCTATAAAATACTATGGGTTCTATGACATCTCCTTCTACATTGAGTAACGTTTCTATGGAAGCGACTTGATATACTTTTGGGACACGAGTTTCTCCTGTCCGATGCACTATTCCTATTTTAACGCATCTCTCGATCCCTCACATTGCCGAATTATCATAGAAATTGCGTCGCTCTGAAATACTATGGGTTCTATGACATCTCCTTTTAAATTGAGTAACGTTTCTATGCAAACGACTGGAAATTCTTTTCGGACACGAGTTTCTCCTGTCCAATGCACTATTCCTCCTTTAACGCATCCCTCGATGCCTCACATTGACGAATTAACACAGAAATTGCGTCGCTATAAAATACTATGGGTTCTATGACATCTACTTCTTAAGACAGTAACGTTTCTAAGGAAACCAGAGGATTCTATTTTGTGATACGAGTTTCTCCTGTCCGATGCACTATTCCTCCTTTAACGCGTCTCTCGATCCCTCACATTGACGAATTAACATAGAAATTGCGTCGCTATGAAATACTATGCGTTCTATGACTTCTCCTTCTAAACTGAGTAACGTTTCAATGGAAACGAATGGAAATTCTTTTGGGACACGAGTTTCTCCTGTCCGATGCACTATTCCTCCTTTAACGCATCTCTCGATCCCTCACATTGACGAATTATCATAGACATTGCGTCGCTATGAAATGCTATGGGTTCTATGACATCTCCTTCTAAATTGAGTAACGTTTCTATGGAAAAGACTGGATATGCTTTTGGGACACGAGTTTGTCCTGTCCGATGCACTATTCCTCCTTTAACGCATCTCTCGATCCCTCACATTGACGAATTATCATAGAAATTGCGTCGCTATGAAATACTATGGGTTCTATGACATCTCCTTCTAAATTGAGTAACGTTTCTATGGAGACGACTGGATATACTTTTGGGACACGAGTTTCTCCTGTCCGATGCACTATTCCTCCTTTAACGCATCTCTCGAACCCTCACATTGACGAATTAACATAGAAATTGCGTCGCTATGAAATACTATGCGTTCTATGACATCTCCTTCTAAATTGAGTAACGTTTCTATGGAAACGACTGGAAATACTTTTGGGACACGAGTTTCTCCTGTCCGATGCACTATTCCTCCTTTAACGCATCTCTCGATCCCTCACATTGACGAATTAACATAGAAATTGCGTCGCTATGAAATACTATGCGTTCTATGACATCTCCTTCTAAATTGAGTAACGTTTCTATGGAAACGACTGGATATACTTTTGGGACACGAGTTTCTCCTGTCCGATGCACTATTCCTCCTTTAACGCATCTCTCGATCCCTCACATTGACGAATTATCATAGAAATTGCGTCGCTATGAAATACTATGGGTTCTATGACATCTCCTTCTAAATTGAGTAACGTTTCTATGGAAACGACTTGATATACTTTTGGGACACGAGTTTCTCCTGTCCGATGCACTATTCCTCCTTTAACGCATCTCTCGATCCCTCACATTGCCGAATTATCATAGAAATTGCGTCGCTCTGAAATACTATGGGTTCTATGACATCTCCTTCTAAATTGAGTAACGTTTCTATGCCAACGACTGGAAATTCTTTTCGGACACGAGTTTCTCCTGTCCGAGGCACTATTCCTCCTTTAACGCATCTCTCGATCCCTCACATTGACGAATTAACACAGAAATTGCGTCGGTATAAAATACTATGGGTTCTATGACATCTACTTCTTAAGACAGTAACGTTTCTAAGGAAACCAGAGGATTCTATTTTGTGATACGAGTTTCTCCTGTCCGATGCACTATTCCTCCTTTAACGCGTCTCTCGATCCCTCACATTGACGAATTAACATAGAAATTGCGTCGCTATGATATACTATGCGTTCTATGACATCTCCTTCTAAATTGAGTAACGTTTCAATGCAAACGACTGGATATACTTTTGGGACACGAGTTTCTCCTGTCCTTTGCACTATTCCTCCTTTAACGCATCTCTCGATCCCTCACATTGACGAATTAACATAGAAATTGCGTCGCTATGAAATACTATGCGTTGTATGACATCTCCTTCTAAATTGAGTAACGTTTCTATGGAATCGACTGGATATACTTTTGGGACACGAGTTTCTCCTCTCCGATGCACTATTCCTCCTTTAACGCATCTCTCGATCCCTCACATTGACGAATTAACATAGAAATTGCGTTGCTATGAAGTACTATGCGTTCTATGACATCTCCTTCTAAATTGAGTAACGTTTCTATGGAAACGACTGGATATACTTTTGGGACACGAGTTACTCCTGTCCGATGCACTATTCCTCCTTTAACGCATCTCTCGATCCCTCACATTGAAGAATTAGCAAAAAATGGCGTCGCTACGAAATACAATGGGTTCTATGACATCTCCTTCTAAATTGAGTAACGTTTCAATGGAAACGACTGGATATACTTTTGGGACACGAGTTTCTCCTGTCCTTTGCACTATTCCTCCTTTAACGCATCTCTCGATCCCTCACATTGACGAATTAACATAGAAATTGCGTTGCTATGAAGTACTATCCGTTCTATGACATCTCCTTCTAAATTGAGTAACGTTTCTATGGAAACGACTGGAAATTCTTTTGGGACACGATTTTCTCCTGTCCGATGCACTATTCCTCCTTTAACGCATCTCTCGATCCCTCACATTGACGAATTATCATAGAAATTGCGTCGCTATGGAATACTATGGGTTCTATGACATCTCCTTCTAAATTGAGTAACGTTTCTATGGAAACGACTGGATATACTTTTGGGACACGAGTTCCTCCTGTCCGATGCACTATTCCTCCTTTAACGCATCTCTCGATCCCTCACATTGACGAATTATCATAGAAATTGCGTCGCTATAAAATACTATGGGTTCTATGACATCTCATTCTAAATTGACTAACGTTTCTATGGAAACGACTCGATATACTTTTGGGACACGACTTTCTCCTGTCCGATGCACTATTCCTCCTTTAGCGCATCTCTCGATCCCTCACATTGACGAATTAACATAGAAATTGCGTCGCTATGATATACTATGCGTTCTATGACATCTCCTTCTAAATTGAGTAACGTTTCAATGCAAACGACTGGATATACTTTTGGGACACGAGTTTCTCCTGTCCTTTGCACTATTCCTCCTTTAACGCATCTCTCGATCCCTCACATTGACGAATTAACATAGAAATTGCGTCGCTATGAAATACTATGCGTTGTATGACATCTCCTTCTAAATTGAGTAACGTTTCTATGGAATCGACTGGATATACTTTTGGGACACGAGTTTCTCCTCTCCGATGCACTATTCCTCCTTTAACGCATCTCTCGATCCCTCACATTGACGAATTAACATAGAAATTGCGTTGCTATGAAGTACTATGCGTTCTATGACATCTCCTTCTAAATTGAGTAACGTTTCTATGGAAACGACTGGATATACTTTTGGGACACGAGTTACTCCTGTCCGATGCACTATTCCTCCTTTAACGCATCTCTCGATCCCTCACATTGAAGAATTATCATAAAAATTGCGTGGCTACGAAATACAATGGGTTCTATGACATCTCCTTCGAAATTGAGGAACGTTTCAATGGAAACGGCTGGATATACTTTTGGGACACGAGTTTCTCCTGTCCTTTGCGCTATTCCTCCTTTAACGCATCTCTCGATCCCTCACATTGACGAATTAACATAGAAATTGCGTTGCTATGAAGTACTATGCGTTCTATGACATCTCCTTCTAAATTGAGTAACGTTTCTATGGAAACGACTGGATATACTTTTGGGACACGAGTTACTCCTGTCCGATGCACTATCCCTCCTTTAACGCATCTCTCGATCCCTCACATTGAAGAATTATCAAGAAATGGCGTCGTTACGAAATACAATGGGTTCTATGACATCTCCTTCTAAATTGAGTAACGTTTCAATGGAAACGACTGGATATACTTTTGGGACACGAGTTTCTCCTGTCCTTTGCACTATTCCTCCTTTAACGCATCTCTCGATCCCTCACATTGACGAATTAACATAGAAATTGCGTTGCTATGAAGTACTATCCGTTCTATGACATCTCCTTCTAAATTGAGTAACGTTTCTATGGAAACGACTGGAAATTCTTTTGGGACACGATTTTCTCCTGTCCGATGCACTATTCCTCCTTTAACGCATCTCTCGATCCCTCACATTGACGAATTATCATAGAAATTGCGTCGCTATAAAATACTATGGGTTCTATGACATCTCATTCTAAATTGACTAACGTTTCTATGGAAACGACTTGATATACTTTTGGGACACGACTTTCTCCTGTCCGATGCACTATTCCTCCTTTAGCGCATCTCTCGATCCCTCACATTGCCGAATTATCATAGAAATTGCGTCTTTCTGAAATACTATGGGTTCTATGACATCACCTTCTAAATTGAGTAACGTTTCTATGCAAACGACTGGAAAATCTTTTCGGACACGAGTTTCTCCTGTCCAATGCACTATTCCTCCTTTAACGCATCTCTCGATGCCTCACATTGACGAATTAACACAGAAATTGCGTCGCTATAAAATACTATGGGTTCTATGACATCTACTTCTTAAGACAGTAACGTTTCTAAGGAAACCAGAGGATTCTATTTTGTGATACGAGTTTCTCCTGTCCGATGCACTATTCCTCCTTAAACGCGTCTCTCGATCCCTCACATTGACGAATTAACATAGAAATTGCGTCGCTATGAAATACTATGCGTTCTATGACATCTCCTTCTAAATTGAGTAACGTTTCAATGGAAACGAATGGATATACTTTTGGGACACGAGTTTCTCCTGTCCTTTGCACTATTCCTCCTTTAACGCATCTCTCGATCCCTCACATTGACGAATTAACATAGAAATTGCGTCGCTATGAAATACTATGCGTTGTATGACATCTCCTTCTAATTTGAGCAACGTTTCTATGGAAACGACTGGATATACTTTTGGGACACGAGTTTATCCTGTCCGATGCACTATTCCTCCTTTAACGCATCTCTCGAACCCTCACATTGACGAAATAACATAGAAATTGCGTCGCTATGAAATACTATGCGTTCTATGACATCTCCTTCTAAATTGAGTAACGTTTCTATGGAAACGACTGGATATACTTTTGGGACACGAGTTCCTCCTGTCCGATGCACTATTCCTCCTTTAACGCATCTCTCGATCCCTCACATTGACGAATTATCATAGAAATTGCGTCGCTATGGAATACTATGGGTTCTATGACATCTCCTTCTAAATTGGGTAACGTTTCTATGGAAACGACTTGATATACTTTTGGGACACGAGTTTCTCCTGTCCGATGCACTATTCCTCCTTTAACGCATCTCTCAATCCCTCACATTGCCGAATTAACATAGAAATTGCGTCGCTATGAAATACTATGCGTTCTATGACATCTCCTTCTAAATTGAGTAACGTTTCTATGGAAACGACTGGAAATACTTTTGGGACACGAGTTTCTCCTGTCCGATGCACTATTCCTCCTTTAACGCATCTCTCGATCCCTCACATTGACGAATTAACATAGAAATTGCGTCGCTATGAAATACTGTGCGTTCTATGACATCTCCTTCTAAATTGAGTAACGTTTCTATGGAAACGACTGGATATACTTTTGGGACACGAGTTCCTCCTGTCCTATGCACTATTCCTCCTTTAACGCATCTCTCGATCCCTCACATTGACGAATTATCATAGAAATTGCGTCGCTATAAAATACTATGGGTTCTATGACATCTCATTCTAAATTGACTAACGTTTCTATGGAAACGACTTGATATACTTTTGGGACACGACTTTCTCCTGTCCGATGCACTATTCCTCCTTTAGCGCATCTCTCGATCCCTCACATTGCCGAATTATCATAGAAATTGCGTCTTTCTGAAATACTATGGGTTCTATGACATCACCTTCTAAATTGAGTAACGTTTCTATGCAAACGACTGGAAAATCTTTTCGGACACGAGTTTCTCCTGTCCAATGCACTATTCCTCCTTTAACGCATCTCTCGATGCCTCACATTGACGAATTAACACAGAAATTGCGTCGCTATAAAATACTATGGGTTCTATGACATCTACTTCTTAAGACAGTAACGTTTTTAAGGAAACCAGAGGATTCTATTTTGTGATACGAGTTTCTCCTGTCCGATGCACTATTCCTCCTTAAACGCGTCTCTCGATCCCTCACATTGACGAATTAACATAGAAATTGCGTCGCTATGAAATACTATGCGTTCTATGACATCTCCTTCTAAATTGAGTAACGTTTCAATGGAAACGAATGGATATACTTTTGGGACACGAGTTTCTCCTGTCCTTTGCACTATTCCTCCTTTAACGCATCTCTCGATCCCTCACATTGACGAATTAACATAGAAATTGCGTCGCTATGAAATACTATGCGTTGTATGACATCTCCTTCTAATTTGAGCAACGTTTCTATGGAAACGACTGGATATACTTTTGGGACACGAGTTTTTCCTGTCCGATGCACTATTCCTCCTTTAACGCATCTCTCGAACCCTCACATTGACGAAATAACATAGAAATTGCGTCGCTATGATATACTATGCGTTCTATGACATCTCCTTCTAAATTGAGTAACGTTTCTATGGAAACGACTGGAAATTCTTTTGGGACACGAGTTTCTCCTGTCCGATGCACTATTCCTCCTTTAACGCATCTCTCGATTCCTCACATTGACGAATTAACATAGAAATTGCGTCGCTATGAAATACTATGCGTTCTATGACATCTCCTTCTAAATTGAGTAACGTTTCTATGGAAACGACTGGATATACTTTTGGGACACGAGTTCCTCCTGTCCGATGCACTATTCCTCCTTTAACGCATCTCTCGATCCCTCACATTGACGAATTATCATAGAAATTGCGTCGCTATGAAATACTATGGGTTCTATGACATCTCCTTCTAAATTGGGTAACGTTTCTATGGAAACGACTTGATATACTTTTGGGACACGAGTTTCTCCTGTCCGATGCACTATTCCTCCTTTAACGCATCTCTCAATCCCTCACATTGCCGAATTATCATAGAAATTGCGTCGCTCTGAAATACTATGGGTTCTATGACATCTCCTTCTAAATTGAGTAACGTTTCTATGCAAACGACTGGAAATTCTTTTCGGACACGAGTTTCTCCTGTCCGAGGCACTATTACTCCTTCAACGCATCTCTCGATCCCTCACATTGACGAATTAACACAGAAATTGCGTCGCTATAAAATACTATGGGTTCTATGACATCTACTTCTTAAGACAGTAACGTTTCTAAGGAAACCAGAGGATTCTATTTTGTGATACGAGTTTGTCCTGTCCGATGCACTATTCCTCCTTTAACGCGTCTCTCGATCCCTCACATTGACGAATTAACATAGAAATTGCGTCGCTATGAAATACTATGCGTTCTCTGACATCTCCTTCTAAATTGAGTAACGTTTCTATGGAAACGACTGGATATACTTTTGGGACACGAGTTCCTCCGGTCCGATGCACTATTCCTCCTTTAACGCATCTCTCGATCCCTCACATTGACGAATTATCATAGAAATTGCGTCGCTATGAAATACTATGGGTTCTATGACATCTCCTTCTAAATTGGGTAACGTTTCTATGGAAACGACTTGATATACTTTTGGGACACGAGTTGCTCCTGTCCGATGCACTATTCCTCCTTTAACGCATCTCTCAATCCCTCACATTGCCGAATTATCATAGAAATTGCGTCGCTCTGAAATACTATGGGTTCTATGACATCTCCTTCTAAATTGAGTAACGTTTCTATGCAAACGACTGGAAATTCTTTTCGGACACGAGTTTCTCCTGTCCGAGGCACTATTCCTCCTTTAACGCATCTCTCGATCCCTCACATTGACGAATTAACACAGAAATTGCGTCGCTATAAAATACTATGGGTTCTATGACATCTACTTCTTAAGACAGTAACGTTTCTAAGGAAACCAGAGGATTCTCTTTTGTGATACGAGTTTCTCCTGTCCGATGCACTATTCCTCCTTTAACGCGTCTCTCGATCCCTCACATTGACGAATTAACATAGAAATTGCGTCGCTATGAAATACTATGCGTTCTATGACATCTCCTTCTAAATTGAGTAACGTTTCAATGGAATCGACTGGATATACTTTTGGGACACGAGTTTCTCCTGTCCTTTGCACTATTTCTCCTTTAACGCATCTCTCGATCCCTCACATTGACGAATTAACATAGAAATTGCGTCGCTATGAAATACTTTGCGTTGTATGACATCTCCTTCTAAATTGAGTAACGTTTCTATAAAAACGAGTGGATATACTTTTGGGACACGAGTTTTTCCTGTCCGATGCACCATTCCTCCTTTAACGCATCTCTCGAACCCTCACATTGACGAATTAACATAGAAATTGCGTTGCTATGAAATACTATGCGTTCTATGATATCTCCTTCTAAATTGAGTAACGTTTCTATGGAAACGACTGGAAATTCTTTTGGGACACGAGTTTCTCCTGTCCGATGCAATATTCCTCCTTTAACGCATCTCTCGATCCCTCACATTGAAGAATTATCAAAAAATGGCGTCGCTACGAAATACAATGGTTTCTATGACATCTCCTTCTAAATTGAGTAACGTTTCAATGGAAACGACTGGATATACTTTTGGGACACGAGTTTCTCCTGTCCTTTGCACTATTCCTCCTTTAACGCATCTCTCGATCCCTCACATTGACGAATTAACATAGAAATTGCGTTGCTATGAAGTACTATGCGTTCTATGACATCTCCTTCTAAATTGAGTAACGTTTCTATGGAAACGACTGGAAATTCTTTTGGGACACGATTTTCTCCTGTCCGATGCACTATTCCTCCTTTAACGCATCTCTCGATCCCTCACATTGACGAATTATCATAGAAATTGCGTCGCTATGGAATACTATGGGTTCTATGACATCTCCTTCTAAATTGAGTAACGTTTCTATGGAAACGACTGGATATACTTTTGGGACACGAGTTCCTCCTGTCCGATGCACTATTCCTCCTTTAACGCATCTCTCGATCCCTCACATTGACGAATTATCATAGAAATTGCGTCGCTATAAAATACTATGGGTTCTATGACATCTCATTCTAAATTGACTAACGTTTCTATGGAAACGACTTGATATACTTTTGGGACACGAGTTTCTCCTGTCCGATGCACTATTCCTCCTTTAGCGCATCTCTCGATCCCTCACATTGCCGAATTATCATAGAAATTGCGTCTTTCTGAAATACTATGGGTTCTATGACATCTCCTTCTAAATTGAGTAACGTTTCTATGCAAACGACTGGAAAATCTTTTCGGACACGAGTTTCTCCTGTCCAATGCACTATTCCTCCTTTAACGCATCTCTCGATGCCTCACATTGACGAATTAACACAGAAATTGCGTCGCTATAAAATACTATGGGTTCTATGACATCTACTTCTTAAGACAGTAACGTTTCTAAGGAAACCAGAGGATTCTATTTTGTGATACGAGTTTCTCCTGTCCGATGCACTATTCCTCCTTAAACGCGTCTCTCGATCCCTCACATTGACGAATTAACATAGAAATTACGTCGCTATGAAATACTATGCGTTCTATGACATCTCCTTCTAAATTGAGTAACGTTTCAATGTAAACGACTGGATATACTTTTGGGACACGAGTTTCTCCTGTCCTTTGCACTATTCCTCCTTTAACGCATCTCTCGATCCCTCACATTGACGAATTAACATAGAAATTGCGTCGCTATGAAATACTATGCGTTGTATGACATCTCCTTCTAATTTGAGCAACGTTTCTATGGAAACGACTGGATATACTTTTGGGACACGAGTTTTTCCTGTCCGATGCACTATTCCTCCTTTAACGCATCTCTCGAACCCTCACATTGACGAAATAACATAGAAATTGCGTCGCTATGAAATACTATGCGTTCTATGACATCTCCTTCTAAATTGAGTAACGTTTCTATGGAAACGACTGGAAATTCTTTTGGGACACGAGTTTCTCCTGTCCGATGCACTATTCCTCCTTTAACGCATCTCTCGATTCCTCACATTGACGAATTAACATAGAAATTGCGTCGCTATGAAATACTATGCGTTCTATGACATCTCCTTCTAAATTGAGTAACGTTTCTATGGAAACGACTGGATATACTTTTGGGACACGAGTTCCTCCTGTCCGATGCACTATTCCTCCTTTAACGCATCTCTCGATCCCTCACATTGACGAATTATCATAGAAATTGCGTCGCTATGAAATACTATGGGTTCTATGACATCTCCTTCTAAATTGGGTAACGTTTCTATGGAAACGACTTGATATACTTTTGGGACACGAGTTTCTCCTGTCCGATGCACTATTCCTCCTTTAACGCATCTCTCGATCCCTCACATTGCCGAATTATCATAGAAATTGCGTCGCTCTGAAATACTATGGGTTCTATGACATCTCCTTCTAAATTGAGTAACGTTTCTATGCAAACGACTGGAAATTCTTTTCGGACACGTGTTTCTCCTGTCCGAGGCACTATTCCTCCTTTAACGCATCTCTCGATCCCTCACATTGACGAATTAACACAGAAATTGCGTCGCTATAAAATACTATGGGTTCTATGACATCTACTTCTTAAGACAGTAACGTTTCTAAGGAAACCAGAGGATTCTATTTTGTGATACGAGTTTCTCCTGTCCGATGCACTATTCCTCCTTTAACGCGTCTCTCGATCCCTCACATTGACGAATTAACATAGAAATTGCGTCGCTATGAAATACTATGCGTTCTATGACATCTCCTTCTAAATTGAGTAACGTTTCAATGGAATCGACTGGATATACTTTTGGGACACGAGTTTCTCCTGTCCTTTGCACTATTCCTCCTTTAACGCATCTCTCGATCCCTCACATTGACGAATTATCATAGAAATTGCGTCGCTATGAAATACTATGCGTTGTATGACATCTCCTTCTAAATTGAGTAACGTTTCTATAAAAACGAGTGGATATACTTTTGGGACACGAGTTTTTCCTGTCCGATGCACCACTCCTCCTTTAACGCATCTCTCGAACCCTCACATTGACGAATTAACATAGAAATTGCGTTGCTATGAAATACTATGCGTTCTATAATATCTCCTTCTAAATTGAGTAACGTTTCTATGGAAACGGCTGGAAATTCTTTTGGGACACGAGTTTCTCCTGTCCGATGCAATATTCCTCCTTTAACGCATCTCTCGATCCCTCACATTGACGAATTAACATAGAAATTGTGTCGCTATGAATTACTATGCGTTCTATGACATCTCCTTCTAAATTGAGTAACGTTTCTATGGAAACGACTGGATATACTTTTGGGACACGAGTTTCTCCTCTCCGATGCACTATTCCTCCTTTAACGCATCTCTCGATCCCTCACATTGACGAATTAACATAGAAATTGCGTTGCTATGAAGTACTATGCGTTCTATGACATCTCCTTCTAAATTGAGTAACGTTTCTATGGAAACGACTGGATATACTTTTGGGACACGAGTTACTCCTGTCCGATGCACTATTCCTCCTTTAACGCATCTCTCGATCCCTCACATTGAAGAATTATCATAAAAATTGCGTCGCTACGAAATACAATGGGTTCTATGACATCTCCTTCTAAATTGAGTAACGTTTCTATGGAAACGACTGGATATACTTTTGGGACACGAGTTTCTCCTGTCCGATGCACTATTCCTCCTTTATCGCATCTCTCGATCCCTCTCATTGACGAATTATCATAGAAATTGCGTCGCTATGAAATACTATGGGTTCTATGACATCTCCTTCTAAATTGAGTAACGTTTCTATGGAAACGACTGGATATACTTTCGGGACACGAGTTTCTCCTGTCCGATGCACTATTCCTCCTTTAACGCATATCTCGATCCCTCACATTGACGAATTATCATAGAAATTGCGTCGCTATGAAATACTATGGGTTCTATGACATCTCCTTCTAAATTGAGTAACGTTTCTATGGAAACGACTGGAAATACTTTTTGGACACAAGTTTCTCCTGTCCGATGCACTATTCCTCCTTTAAACGCATCTCTCGATCCCTCACATTGACGAATTATCATAGAAATTGCTTCGCTATGAAATACTATGGGTTCTATAACATCTCCTTCTAAATTGAGTAACGTTTCTATGGAAACGACTGGATATACTTTTGGGACACGAGTTTCTCCTGTCCGATGCACTATTCCTCCTTTAACGCATCTCTCGATCCCTCACATTGACGAATTATCACAGAAATTGCGTCGCTATGAAATACTATGCGCTCTATGACATCTCCTTCTAAATTGAGTAACGTTTCTATGGAAACGACTGGATATACTTTTGGGACACGAGTTTCTCCTGTCCGATGCACTATTCCTCCTTTAACGCTCTCTCGATCCCTCACATTGGCGAATTAACACAGAAATTGCGTCGCTATGAAATACTATGCGTTCTATGACGTCTCCTTCTAAATTGAGTAACGTTTCTATGGAAACGACTGGAAATTCTTTTGGGACACGAGTTTCTCCTGTCCGATGCACTATTCCTCCTTTAACGCATCTCTCGATCCCTCACATTGACCAATTATCATAGAAATTGCGTCGCTATGAAATACTATGCGTTCTATGACATCTGCTTCTAAATTGAGTAACGTTTCTATGGAAACGACTGGATATACACTCCTGGGAATTGAAATAAGAACACCGTGAATTCATTGTCCCAGGAAGGGGAAACTTTATTGACACATTCCTGGGGTCAGATACATCACATGATCACACTGACAGAACCACAGGCACATAGACACAGGCAACAGAGCATGCACAATGTCGGCACTAGTACAGTGTATATCCACCTTTCGCAGCAATGCATGCTGCTATTCTCACATGGAGACGATCGTAGAGATGCTGGATGTAGTCCTGTGGAACGGCTTGCCATGCCATTTCCACCTGGCGCCTCAGTTGGACCAGCGTTCGTGCTGGACGTGCAGATCGCGTGAGACGACGCTTCATCCAGTCCCAAACATGCTCAATGGTGGACAGATCCGGAGATCTTGCTGGCCAGGGTAGTTGACTTACACCTTCTAGAGCACTTTGGGTGGCAAGGGATACATGCGGACGTGCATTGTCCTGTTGGAACAGCAAGTTCCCTTGCCGGTCTAGGAATGGTAGAACGATGGGTTCGATGACGGTTTGGATGTACCGTGCACTATTCAGTGTCCCCTCGACGATCACCAGTGGTGTTCGGCCAGTGTAGGAGATCGCTCTCCACACCATGATGCCGGGTGTTGGCCCTGTGTGCCTCGGTCGTATGCAGTCCTGATTGTGGCGCTCACCTGCACGGCGCCAAACACGCATACGACCATCATTGCCACCAAGGCAGAAGCGACTCTCATCGCTGAAGACGACACGTCTCCATTCGTCCCTCCATTCACACCTGTCGCGACACCACTGGAGGCGGGCTGCACGATGTTGGGGCGTGAGCGGAAGACGGCCTAACGGTGTGCGGGACCGTAGCCCAGCTTCATGGAGACGGTTGCGAATGGTCCTCGCCGATACCCCCAGGAGCAACAGTGTCCCTAATTTGCTGGGAAGTGGCGGTGCGGTCCCCTACGGCACTGCGTAGGATCCTACGGTCTTGGCGTGCATCCGTGCGTCGCTGCGGTCCGGTCCCAGGTCGACGGGCACGTGCACCTTCCGCCGACCACTGGCGACAACATCGATGTACTGTGGAGACCTCACGCCCCACGTGTTGAGCAATTCGGCGGTACGTCCACCCGGCCTCCCGCATGCCCACTATACGCCCTCGCTCAAAGTCCGTCAACTGCACATACGGATCACGTCCACGATGTCGTGGCATGCTACCAGTATTAAGGACTGCGATGGAGCTCCGTATGCCACGGCAAACTGGCTGACACTGAAGGCGGCGGTGCACAAATGCTGCGCAGCTAGCGCCATTCGACGGCCAACACCGCGGTTCCTGGTGTGTCCGCTGTGCCGTGCGTGTGATCATTGCTTGTACAGCCCTCTCGCAGTGTCCGGAGCAAGTATGGTGGGTCTGACACACCGGTGTCAATGTGTTCTTTTTTCCATTTCCAGGAGCGTACTTTTGGGACACGAGTTTCTCCTGTCCGATGCACTATTCCTCCTTTAACGCATCTCTCGATCCCTCACATTGACGAATTAACATAGAAATTGCGTCGCTATGAAATACTATGGGTTCTATGACATCTCCTTCTAAATTGAGTAACGTTTCTATGGAAACGACTGGATATACTTTTGGGACACGAGTTTCTCCTGTCCGATGCACTATTCCTCCTTTAACGCATCTCTCGATCCCTCACATTGACGAATTATCATAGAAATTGCGTCGCTATGAAATACTATGGGTTCTATGACATCTCCTTCTAAATTGAGTAACGTTTCTATGGAAACGATTGGATATACTTTTGGGACACGAGTTTCTCCTTTCCGATGCACTATTCCTCCTTTAACGCATCTCTCGATCCCTCACATTGACGAATTAACATAGAAATTGCGTCGCTATGAAATACTATGGGTTCTATGACATCTCCTTCTAAATTGAGTAACGTTTCTATGGAAACGACTGGATATACTTTCGGGACACGAGTTTCTCCTGTCCGATGCACTATTCCTCCTTTAACGCATATCTCGATCCCTCACATTGACGAATTATCATAGAAATTGCGTCGCTATGAAATACTATGGGTTCTATGACATCTCCTTCTAAATTGAGTAACGTTTCTATGGAAACGACTGGAAATACTTTTTGGACACAAGTTTCTCCTGTCCGATGCACTATTCCTCCTTTAACGCATCT
This sequence comes from Schistocerca piceifrons, assembly GCF_021461385.2. Lineage (NCBI taxonomy): Eukaryota > Metazoa > Arthropoda > Insecta > Orthoptera > Acrididae > Schistocerca > Schistocerca piceifrons. The sequence goes on along the minus strand of NW_025728296.1, from coordinate 4,082 downwards.
CTCGATCCCTCACATTGACGAATTATCATAGAAATTGCTTCGCTATGAAATACTATGGGTTCTATAACATCTCCTTCTACATTGAGTAACGTTTCTATGGAAACGACTGGATATACTTTTGGGACACGAGTTTCTCCTGTCCGATGCACTATTCCTCCTTTAACGCATCTCTCGATCCCTCACATTGACGAATTATCACAGAAATTGCGTCGCTATGAAATACTATGCGCTCTATGACATCTCCTTCTAAATTGAGTAACGTTTCTATGGAAACGACTGGATATACTTTTGGGACACGAGTTTCTCCTGTCGATGCACTATTCCTCCTTTAACGCTCTCTCGATCCCTCACATTGGCGAATTAACACAGAAATTGCGTCGCTATGAAATACTATGCGTTCTATGACGTCTCCTTCTAAATTGAGTAACGTTTCTATGGAAACGACTGGAAATTCTTTTGGGACACGAGTTTCTCCTGTCCGATGCACTATTCCTCCTTTAACGCATCTCTCGATCCCTCACATTGACGAATTAACACAGAAATTGCGTCGCTATGAAATACTATGTGTTCTATGACATCTCCTTCTAAATTGAGTAACGTTTCTATGGAGACGACTGGATATACTTTTGGGACACGAGTTTCTTCTGACCGATGCACAATTCCTCCTTTAACGCATCTCTCGATCCCTCACATTGACCAATTATCATAGAAATTGCGTCGCTATGAAATACTATGCGTTCTATGACATCTGCTTCTAAATTGAGTAACGTTTCTATGGAAACGACTGGATATACACTCCTGGGAATTGAAATAAGAACACCGTGAATTCATTGTCCCAGGAAGGGGAAACTTTATTGACACATTCCTGGGGTCAGATACATCACATGATCACACTGACAGAACCACAGGCACATAGACACAGGCAACAGAGCATGCACAATGTCGGCACTAGTACAGTGTATATCCACCTTTCGCAGCAATGCAGGCTGCTATTCTCACATGGAGACGATCGTAGAGATGCTGGATGTAGTCCTGTGGAACGGCTTGCCATGCCATTTCCACCTGGCGCCTCAGTTGGACCAGCGTTCGTGCTGGACGTGCAGATCGCGTGAGACGACGCTTCATCCAGTCCCAAACATGCTCAATGGTGGACAGATCCGGAGATCTTGCTGGCCAGGGTAGTTGACTTACACCTTCTAGAGCACTTTGGGTGGCACGGGATACATGCGGACGTGCATTGTCCTGTTGGAACAGCAAGTTCCCTTGCCGGTCTAGGAATGGTAGAACGATGGGTTCGATGACGGTTTGGATGTACCGTGCACTATTCAGTGTCCCCTCGACGATCACCAGTGGTGTTCGGCCAGTGTAGGAGATCGCTCTCCACACCATGATGCCGGGTGTTGGCCCTGTGTGCCTCGGTCGTATGCAGTCCTGATTGTGGCGCTCACCTGCACGGCGCCAAACACGCATACGACCATCATTGCCACCAAGGCAGAAGCGACTCTCATCGCTGAAGACGACACGTCTCCATTCGTCCCTCCATTCACACCTGTCGCGACACCACTGGAGGCGGGCTGCACGATGTTGGGGCGTGAGCGGAAGACGGCCTAACGGTGTGCGGGACCGTAGCCCAGCTTCATGGAGACGGTTGCGAATGGTCCTCGCCGATACCCCAGGAGCAACAGTGTCCCTAATTTGCTGGAAGTGGCGGTGCGGTCCCCTACGGCACTGCGTAGGATCCTACGGACTTGGCGTGCATCCGTGCGTCGCTGCGGTCCGGTCCCAGGTCGACGGGCACGTGCACCTTCCGCCGACCACTGGCGACAACATCGATGTACTGTGGAGACCTCACGCCCCACGTGTTGAGCAATTCGGCGGTACGTCCACCCGGCCTCCCGCATGCCCACTATACGCCCTCGCTCAAAGTCCGTCAACTGCACATACGGATCACGTCCACGATGTCGTGGCATGCTACCAGTGTTAAAGACTGCGATGGAGCTCCGTATGCCACGGCAAACTGGCTGACACTGTTGGCGGCGGTGCACAAATGCTGCGCAGCTAGCGCCATTCGACGGCCAACACCGCGGTTCCTGGTGTGTCCGCTGTGCCGTGCGTGTGATCATTGCTTGTACAGCCCTCTCGCAGTGTCCGGAGCAAGTATGGTGGGTCTGACACACCGGTGTCAATGTGTTCTTTTTTCCATTTCCAGGAGCGTACTTTTGGGACACGAGTTTCTCCTGTCCGATGCACTATTCCTCCTTTAACGCATCTCTCGATCCCTCACATTGACGAATTAACATAGAAATTGCGTCGTTATGAAATACTATGGGTTCTATGACATCTCCTTCTAAATTGAGTAACGTTTCTATGGAAACGACTGGATATACTTTTGGGACACGAGTTTCTCCTGTCCGATGCACTATTCCTCCTTTAACGCATCTCTCGATCCCTCACATTGACGAATTATCATAGAAATTGCGTCGCTATGAAATACTATGGGTTCTATGACATCTCCTTCTAAATTGAGTAACGTTTCTATGGAAACGATTGGATATACTTTTGGGACACGAGTTTCTCCTTTCCGATGCACTATTCCTCCTTTAAACGCATCTCTCGATCCCTCACATTGACGAATTAACATAGAAATTGCGTCGCTACGAAATACTATGCGTTCTATGACATCTCCTTCTAATTGAGTAACGTTTCTATGGAAACGACTGGAAATTCTTTTGGGACACGAGTTTCTCCTGTCCGATGCACTATTCCTCCTTTAACGCATCTCTCGATCCCTCACATTGAAGAATTAACACAGAAATTGCGTCGCTATGAAATACTATGCGTTCTATGACATTTCCTTCTAAATTGAGTAACGTTTCTATGGAAACGACTGGATATACTTTTGGGACACGAGTGTCTCCTGTCCGATGCACTATTCCTCCTTTAACGCATCTCTCGATCCCTCACATTGACGAATTATCATAGAAATTGCGTTGCTATGAAATACTATGGGTTCTATGACATCTCCTTCTAAATTGAGTAACGTTTCTATGGAATCGATTGGATATACTTTTGGACACGAGTTACTCCTGTCCGATGCACTATTCCTCCTTTAACGCATCTCTCGATCCCTCACATTGAAGAATTATCATAAAAATTGCGTCGCTACGAAATACAATGGGTTCTATGACATCTCCTTCTAAATTGAGTAACGTTTCTATGGAAACGACTGGATATACTTTTGGGACACGAGTTTCTCCTTTCCGATGCACTATTCCTCCTTTATCGCATCTCTCGATCCCTCTCATTGACGAATTATCATAGAAATTGCGTCGCTATGAAATACTATGGGTTCTATGACATCTCCTTCTAAATTGATTAACGTTTCTATGGAAACGACTGGATATACTTTCGGGACACGAGTTTCTCCTGTCCGATGCACTATTCCTCCTTTAACGCATATCTCGATCCTCACATTGACGAATTATCATAGAAATTGCGTCGCTATGAAATACTATGGGTTCTATGACATCTCCTTCTAAATTGAGTAACGTTTCTATGGAAACGACTGGAAATACTTTTTGGACACAAGTTTCTCCTGTCCGATGCACTATTCCTCCCTTAACGCATCTCTCGATCCCTCACATTGACGAATTATCATAGAAATTGCTTCGCTATGAAATACTATGGGTTCTATAACATCTCCTTCTAAATTGAGTAACGTTTCTATGGAAACGACTGGATATACTTTTGGGACACGAGTTTCTCCTGTCCGATGCACTATTCCTCCTTTAACGCATCTCTCGATCCCTCACATTGACGAATTATCACAGAAATTGCGTCGCTATGAAATACTATGCGCTCTATGACATCTCCTTCTAAATTGAGTAACGTTTCTATGGAAACGACTGGATATACTTTTGGGACACGAGTTTCTCCTGTCCGATGCACTATTCCTCCTTTAACGCTCTCTCGATCCCTCACATTGGCGAATTAACACAGAAATTGCGTCGCTATGAAATACTATGCGTTCTATGACGTCTCCTTCTAAATTGAGTAACGTTTCTATGGAAACGACTGGAAAT